>NW_007727086.1:40320-46500 GCF_000696425.1 Galeopterus variegatus | reverse complement strand
TCTGCCCAGCTTATGACCTACTTCAGGCACAGTAAGGCCCATTGCTGATGAAATATTGGTAGACAAGCTAATGTGAGGCTTTGTACTTTCCTGGAGATCATCATATGGGCTACAAGTTCACAATGGAGAAATATTTGTTGTCCCAAGAAAGTAGGGAAATGTCACAGAGAGTGGATGACACTGGAGTTGGAGTTGCATTATTTCTGAGCACTTCATGATCTGATTTGAGCATTCAGTTCTCAAAGGTGCTATTTGGAATTCCTCAATGAAGAAGTCTGGGAGGAAGGCTCATGTATGGCCTCCTCAGGTGTGAATGTTCCTGTCACCATTTTCAGAAGAGGTGGAAAATCCTTACCATCGTCTCTGGGGAATCCAATGTGCCTGAAATGCCAACAGGCAACTGACATCTTCCTCTGAGCCAAAAGGTTCATTATAGATATAGCCCATCAAGCTAGAGTAACTGCTCTGAACATGACCAAGTTGTGTAGATTTGATTACTCAACTTTTGTAGACATTGTTTTTACTCTATTCCACAGTCACAGACAAAACACTATCTATAGGTGATCACAAGGGGCCTGGCCAAGAGAGACTTATGAGTTCCATTCAAATCCCATGTCACTGTGGATATGAGACCTAGTTTTATGCTTAGTCAGAGATAGAGATCTCTGGGGAATCCAATGTGCCTGAAATGCCAACAGGCAACTGACATCTTCCTCTGAGCCAAAAGGTTCATTCTAGATATAGCCCATCAAGCTAGAGTAACTGCTCTGAACATGACCAAGTTGTGTAGATTTGATTACTCAACTTTTGTAGACATTGTTTTTACTCTATTCCACAGTCACAGACAAAACACTATCTATAGGTGATCACAAGGGGCCTGGCCAAGAGAGACTTATGAGTTCCATTCAAATCCCATGTCACTGTGGATATGAGACCTAGTTTTATGCTTAGTCAGAGATAGAGATCAGAGACATTGTCTTCATACAGTTTTGATCCAAAGATCTGAGACACTCAGGCAGTATGGCTCATTGCTTTGTGTCTTTGGTTTTCATCAGTTTGACTATGATATGTCTAGGTGTGAATCTCTTTGTGTTTATCCTACTTGATGGTCAGTTAGCATCTTCAGTATAGAGACACATTGTTTTCATCAAATTAGGAAAATTCCCCCATTATTTCCTCAAAAGTTTTTTCTGCTCCTTTCTCTTTGTTCTTTTCTTGTGAGGCTCCCTTTACATGTCTCTCAATACTTTTGCTATTGTCCTATAGGTCTCTGAGCCTCCATTCATTTCTCTTCAATTGTTTTTTCTCTGTTCTTCAAATTGGATAGCTTCTGTTGATTTACCTTCAAGTTCACTGACTCTTCCACCAGCTCAAATGTTGATCCCTGTAGTGATTTTTTATTTCAGTTATTGTACTTCTTAAATCCAGAATTTCCATTTGATTCATTTTTTATATAATGTCTATTTTCTTATTTTAAAAAACTCTCTGTTTTTATTGATTGTTGTCATGCTTTCATTTCATTCTTTAAACATGTCTTCCTTTAGTTCTTTTAACATATTTATACAAGCTACTTTGAAGTGTTTGTCTGCTAAATTCAATATCTGAGAATGTTTTGGGACAGTTTCTATTGAGTACATTGACTGCTTTTTTCTCTGAGTATGCTTCCCTCTTTCTTATTCATAACTCTTTTTTGAAAACTGGGCATTTTAGTAATACATTGTAGCAAATCTCAATTATGATCCTCTACTCCTTCCAGAAAGGATGTTGTTGCTGTTTTTTCTCTGTTTGTTTAGTAACTTGCCTGAGCTAACTTTGTGAATCTTATATTTCTCTGCCTCCCCCACTGTATATACTCTTATGTTTCTGTTCAAGATTTTATTTATTTACTTATTAATTTAATTCATTCATTCATGTAATTTTTTTTTTTTCATTTTTAAGTCTTGTTTTCTTGGGTCTGCCTAACTTAGCAGCAAATCAATGACTGGACAGAGGCTGTGCTCAAACACCTTTAGTCACTGGGGCTTCCATTCTCAGCCAGTGGACCTGAATGAATAAGAACTGCATTAAATGTTCAAACCACTTTAAAACATGACCCAGCTTTTTCTTTCTTCTATGTATTTTAGTCACCACTAAACATATATACTGCCTCAGCCAAAAATATGTATGCTGCAGCCACAATAGCAAACTCCAGTTTTATCAGCCATGCATCACCTGGCATCCATCAATTTACCAGAAATGTTGCTGGGTTTTGCCACCTCCCCAACTGTGGCAGGGATGCTGCTGATCCTCAGGGCCTGTGCCACCCCAGAAGAACTTCTACACCAATGAACCTGAGGCTAGAAATGGTAAATTCCTCAGGTAAGAACACCACCAACTCTCACTGTTCGTATCCAAAATTCAGCAGTTTTGTGAGCATAAGTGCTTCTCAGATTGCTTTATGCCTTTTGTCAATTTCTACAGCACTGAAATGGTTGTTTTTGTTGTGTCCACTTTACAGATGCTTTGTGAGGAAAGAGTCTATTGATCTCCTCACACAGCCGTAGCTGAAGTCCTGCCATCTGTCCTCTTCTCTGATGGTGACATTACAGTGCTGATATCAAAAACAGGCGCTATAGATTGAGTGAATCCTGGTCTTTTCATCCTGCAGCCTATGAATATTTCTTCAGCCTCCACAGAGCCACTCCCAGGGATGGATTCAGCTGACCGTGTTCCTGTTTGTCTCTGGGACTTACAACAGGAAGGAATTCATGATGAAATGAGCACCAAAACAGAAAACCACTATAGTGAAGTAGTTGATGCATTGAGATAGCAGGTGCTTAGTTTCCCTGGGCTCAGGTTTCAGGATACACAGCTGGGTTTTCAGCTGTTCCCCAAGGTCTCAGGCCTCCCCTGGAGGAAAGCTACTGTTGCAAGTTAGACCTATTTTCAGCACCAACACAGGAAAATGAGACCACAAGGGGATGGCTTATGCAAACCCAGTGGCTGGGCATGCTCAAGAGAGAGCATAGAATATTCTGGATTATGTCTGGTGCATGTGATAGGGTCTGACCAATGAACATGCTCCAGGAAGGGACTGACTGAGCATGTGCCAGACTAAATGTTACATAACTGGGAGCCACCCCCTTAATTGAATATTCATTAGGTAGAGAAACTTTAAAAGCCCAGTCCTAGCCAAAGGCGGGGCTGTTGCTCACCTTCCTGGAGGCAACAGCACTTTGCTGGCTGAGGTGTGTGTACTTTACTTTGTATCAAACTTACTTTCAGCAAGGGGCTGCCCATTCTCTTGAGCCAGCTGAACTTTGTACTGAACTTTAAGTATATTTTTCTTGCTTTTGTATTAGACTTGGTGTCTGTACTGAACTAACTTTTGTGCTAAACTTGGTGTGGGCCCTGCTCAGTCTCTGGAGCTATGCCACACTCTCTCCGTGGAGCCTGTATTTCTTATCTGTTATATTAAACTTGTTCTTATTTTCTACTGTGACTCTGCACTCTAATTCTTTCCTGTGGCAGAGTCACAATCCTGGCAAGGGGATGGGGTGGGTTGAGTCCAGCTCTCGGGTCCCGGGACCCTGCCTCCAACATCAGCATGACTTCGGAATCAGCCACATCGGGGATTCTGACCGTCTAAAGCTGCAGCCTTGTGCAAGGATCTAGAGTCTCTAAGCTTTAATAATTTCATCTGAAAAATAGGTTCACATTAGTACCTATCTCATAGTGTCTGTGTATCAAGTGACATAAGTTGTGTGAAATGGCTACTGTTGAGCCCACCATATAGTGACCTGCTGTTCAGCAGGTGCCTGTTATTTCATAACCAGCTACCACTGAAAACTAGCACACAAGCCTGAAAGTGTTAACAAAGCAAGAGCAAGGATTGGAGATCTTAGGGCATCTGCTGCCCTCTATCTGCCTGGGTGAATTTAGACAAGATGCTTTGCATCTCTAGGATGCCTCATCTCTGTTGTCAAATGAGGATATCACATCAAATCATTTCTGAGAGTCCTTCCAGCTCTAATATTGAATCTATGAATTCTTCCCTCTGGCCCAATTTAGAATGCAATTCATTTGAAATTTATCATATACTAGTTTTTAATATCAACCCAGCCTCATTAAGTTCCTTATGGGCAGAGGCAGTTTTGATTACTTTTGTTATATCCCAAACTATTAGACATTCTACTGGGGTTATAACATTATAACCTCAACCTTCTACAATTCAAGTTTTAAAACAATTGAGAAATAGCAAGCAGATGGGGATCTTAATATCAGCTCCCCTTGTCCCATTCGCACCTCATGGGTATAAACTAGATTTGAACATGGGACTTTGCTCCAAGGATAAAATGAGTTTCCCATCCATTCTCTGGTGAATTGAACTTCACCTGCTCAAGGTGGAGCAGCCAGATGCCTGCAAGCCTCACACTTGCAAACGTTTCCTTCCCCAGTGTGCTTACTACAGGAAAAGCAGAGAAAGCAAGCATGAGAAGTCGTTAGTGGACTAGAGAGAGCAGTGCTAACTGCACTGCTGGTCAAAGACTCCCCCTCACCCTGTTCTTGAATATCACCAAGGGAACAAGTCACTCTGCACCCTGTGGATGTGCTGGAAATGGTCCCCTATTACTGGTGCTCTTTTGGGGAGAAGAGGAGAGGTCCCTATACCTCTGAAAATTAGAGGAATAAGTGCTCCTCTTTCTATGAAGAAGGGATCTAGTAAATATCAACTGATTCTCATTGTCTATTTTTACATATAGAAAGCACATTGGTCACTCTTTGCCACACCAGAAAGTTTATTCATGTTATTAGGATATTTAATAGAAATTATTTTTGAAGAATTACATCTAATGATAAGAACCTACCCTCCTGAACAGAGCAGTCCCCAGCAAACGTTGAGAAGCTATCTGTAATGGAGTCAATTCTGAAAGAGACTGAAGGCAAATAACTGATATTACATCTAAGCATACACGGAGCTTGAGAAAACAGGTCACATTGATAGCAAATAGCAGTGAATGAGCAGTGAATGTGTGTGCTTCTCTCTGCTTAGACGCTGTTTAAGTCAGTTATTTATAAACATATTTTTTAGCAGCATACCCTCTTTCTAAATAAAAGCTTAAGTGTAATGTAATACCCCCCCCACAAAAAAATGGTTAAAAAAATGAACTGCTTTTATTGAAGCTTGGGTAGGAATCTGGTAACACTCACTGTCTGGATCTGCCTCTGGCTCCAGGGAGCAAGTTACTTACTGGCAGAGACGAGAGGAAAGTGGTCTTTCAGTCCAGGACTTTTTCCACTTCATTTCATCATCTACTGAAACATGGGTGAAATATTCCCTATAACTATAGGATTCCAGTCTTATCCTCATCAAAACAAAAATAGCTCACCAGGAGACAGCGTGGATATCTGAAAATTCCATCGTCTTTGTGACTCTTTCTAAGGAATAATGAAATCTAGAGTCCTGAGTTCCTATCCTGGCTATATCCCTAACTAGCAAGTTTTAATACCTTATCAAATCTCAGTTTTTCTCATCTATAAAATGGGGATTAAAGGAAAGTATACCCTTATTATCACATGACGTGAGATTTTTTGTATGTTTAATACATGGTAATGGTGGTGATGTTAATTATCATTGTTGTTCTTGTAAAACAGTAAGAGTCAAGTCTAAAGCAGCAGTTCTCAATCATGGCTGTTGTCATGGGTTGAATTGTGTTCCCCAAGATGATATGTTGAAGTCCTAATCCTCAGTACTTCTGAATGTCACTTCATTTGGAAATAGGGTCACTACAGATGTAATAAGGTTAAGATGAGGTCACACCTGGATTGGGGTGGGGACCCTAATCCAATAACTGGTGTCCTTGAAAAAGAAAAATCTATACTCAGACAGGGAGAACACTATAAAGGCTAAAATTGGAGTGCTGCATCCACAAACCAAGGAACACCAGGGACTGCCAACAACCATCAGAAGCCAGGCAGGAAAAAGGGAGGATCCTCCCCTAGAGTCTTCAGAGAGATCATGGCCCTGTTGACACCCAAATCTCAGACTTCTAGCCTCCGAACTGTGAGAGAATGAATTTCTATAGTTTTGTGGTAGTTTGTTAAGGCAGCCATAGAAAACTCATAAGTACAGTTGGATATCAAAATCACCTGGAGTGCATTTTCTTTTTTTTTTTTTTTTTTTTTTTTTTTTTTTTTTTT
>NW_007727086.1:3640-39693 GCF_000696425.1 Galeopterus variegatus | reverse complement strand
GGGAGCGCCGCCGCGCTTCCCAAGCGGCGCACTATCCAGTGCGCCACCGGGCCAGCCCGTGGAGTGCATTTTCAAAGCATGCATGCTTGGGCCTCATGCAAAGAATGGTTTTGTTCATGAGATCTAAGAGGAGTGGGAAAATCCATATTTCTTTTCACAGCTCTTCATATAATTCTGTTACACAAGCAGAATTGAGAATTATTGATATATATAATATTTTGGCAATAATAGAAAGATATACATCTTTATATAAAGGTGTAAATGTTTTAAATTAACAGTGAAATATTTCAGAATGATGGAAGCATCTTGTTTCCATTTTTCACACCCAGTACCATGGTGTAGCATATCAGGATAGATAGTGCATATTAACTGTAATACTTATTGAGCCCAAAACTGAGCCTCTCCTAAGTGGTTTACAGGGGCTATCTCATTTAATCCTATTGACAACCTCATGAAGTAGATTCTATTTGTTCTATTTTTACTTCCCCTTTTAGGGCACCAAGATTCAGAAAGGAGAAGTCATTTTCCCAAGATCACACAGCCAGGCAAGTGGGCAGAGCAGAAATTTAAACCCAGATAGTCTAACTCAGGATGTAGCTCTCTCTGGAATACTACTCAAATGTTTTCTCAAATACAGGATGTGCATGTTAGGTGTACATATGATTATTTTTGATTTATGAAGTTGTGGTATTAAATAATGTAGTGACAGAGGTACTCTCTTTTGTATTATCTTCAATTCCTTCTGATTACCTGAATGGGAAAGTCTGTGTGGTCACAGTGAGCCTTTAACTCCTGTATAATATTAGCTAATCTTATTTAACAGAGGAATAGATCTCAGCTTCCAAGACTTCATCGGGCTAATAAATAATATAAATTAGTTTTCACTGTGTTTACTTTTACATTTTCCCTTTATTTATGGCAGCTAATACTGATTTTCCATTCATGGCAGTGATAGCTACTTTTTAAATAAATGCATATATGCTTTAAATAGAGAAGTTTAAAGAAAAATGTGAAGTAAATATTAGTATCAATAATAGATTGAAATAACCCCAAATCGAAAAGATAGCAATGAATGACTAATGTCTGGGAAATGTTGCATTTGCAACATGAGTATATACATCAGACTCCTTCCTGACTACCTTGCCACCCTGCCCCTGGGCCAGCATTCTCAGTCGCTGCTCCTGGGGAAAAGGTTGAACCAAGGGAAGGAAAGGAAAGAGGCTGCCCATGCCTGAGGTGCCACTTTCCTGTGCTTCTCAAAGACCTCCTGGAAGACCACTCAAGAGATCAATATTGTGCTAATAAGTACGTGAGACACTCTAGGAGGCTGATATACTCCACAGTCTGGAAGCAGAGAGCAGAGGCGTTTGAGGATCAGGAAATAAGGAGGGCAGGCCCTTGAATGAAGCATAACTGAGTAGTTCTTTGAGACTTGCTTCAACACATACACAGTTACCACACATACACAGTTGTGGCTGTGGAAGCTACATTTGTATTATATGACCCCTTCTCCTTGGCTACTGTTTATTGAAGGAAGGATTGAAAATCTACTCAAGCTGAGTCCAATACAAAGTATCTCTCATGGAAATTTAGCATTGAAACAAGAGACACTGAGATAGGAGGTGCTCAGTTTCCCTGGGTTTGGATTTCAGGATACTCCTCTGAGATTCAAGCCATTCCCCAAGCTCTCAGAGGGCCCTCCCCTAGAGGAGAGGTACTGTCACTAATTGCACCTATTTTGGGCACTAACACAGAGAAATTGAGACTACAAAGGGCAGATTTATATTATTCCAATGTCTGAGCATGCTCAGTAAAAAGGAATTATATAACCCCCTGTGTCTGAGCATGTTCAGTAGAGTGGAGTTTATCCTTTGAATGACCTTCCACCAGAGGCATAGAGAGCACCTAGAATATTCTGGGCGTATTCGATACATGTAATGGAATTTAACCAATGAGCATGCTTTAAAAAGAGACCAACTGAACATGTGCAAGATTATGTTATATAACTGGGAATCACACCCTTAGTTAAATATTCATTAGATAGCTGAATATGTATTAGATAGCAAAGCTATAAATATTGGATGTGATAGAAGGTGGGGTTGGTTGCTCGCTTTCTTGGGTCAGCCCACGCTCAGCTGACTGAGGTGTGTATGCTCTACTTTTGTGTTGAACTCATTCCTAATGGGCAGCTGCTTGTGCTCTTGAGCCAGCCTACACTTTGTACTAAACATTAAATGTGCACTTCTTACTCTTGTATTAAACTTGGTTCGGGCCCTGCTCGGTCTCTGGAGTTAGGCTGCACTACCTCTGTGAAGCCTATACTTCTTATCTGTTACATTAAACATGTATTCACTTTGTACTGTGACTCTGCTCTTGAATTCTTTCCTGCAGCGAAGTCAAGAACTTGCTAGAGGCCGCCACCCAGGGTCCTGAGATGGGGCCCGCAGGCCAGCCCTGCCCCCACCTCCACAACCAGGCAAGCAACAGACATCTGTTACATTAAACATGTATTCACTTTGTACTGTGACTCTGCTCTTGAATTCTTTCCTGCGGCGAAGTCAAGAACTTGCTAGAGGCCGCCACCCAGGGTCCTGAGATGGGGCCTGCAGGCCAGCCCTGCCCCCACCTCCACAACCAGGCAAGCAACAGACCACAAACCCATAGTGGTTAAGAAAGTTCTTGAGGAGGTAGACCAATGCAGGAAAATACCGCCAAGCTCCATTCCCTGGAAGAGAATCCTAAAGCAATCACTCTGAGACACAACAGAGAATATATGCCAAATCCCCTCAGAGAAAAAAAGGCATTATATACCAGTCCTGAAAAATGAGCAAGTCTAAGAAAAGGTCTGTCTGGTTGTCTTTCTGTTACTTTCTCTTTCTCAACAATCAATAGTTGTATCTCCTCATTTATTTGGAAAAATATCACACACAAATATGATGACTTATTTGATTATCCTATAGAAATATACTGTCAATTCTTTGTATTCAATAAAATTAATTCCTTAAAAAAAATTATGAGGTGGTTGTGTTGAGGTCAGCTACGGGGTCTTCCCAGCCCCTCTCCTCTGATATCAATACTATTCAATTTCCGTCACCTCTCGAACTAGAAAAATATATAAACTAGGGAGCTGTGCGGTGAGCAATTCCTTCTATATGCATAGGAAAATAGAGGAAGTCAGTCCACAGAAAGGAGAAAAATGACACAGCATTTAGCAAGAAAAGGGAATGGAAGACCCAATAGGCTCATAGAGCCCAACAGAGAAGTCTCTGGTTAAAAGTCCCTGGTTCTAGTAAGTTCCAGTTACCAATTGCTGTGCAGCAGATTAACCCAAAACTTAGTGCCCTAGACAACCACCATTTCATTATATCTCATGATTTTCTGGGTTAGGAATTAGGGCAGAGTTTGGTTGTGTGCGTCTCCTGCTTTATGTCATTGACTAAAGTTAGTGGTATTCAGCAGCAGGAGAGCTGTTCTGGGTGGCCCATCATGGCCTCATTCATATGTCCTGTGCCTTGATGGGGTTGGCAAGAAGGCTCAGAGGAGAATTAGACTTGACCTCTCAATGAAAAGAATAGAATGGAATTTGCAGCCATCCTCGGTAACCCCACATAGTCCTCGTGATCCCTGGTTGCCCTTGGGTTCCCTGACAATGTTCTGTACCTCCACAAGAAGGAGCCTGTTTCAGGCAAGCTTCTTGCGATTATGTGTAGTTATCATTTCAATGAATTGGTTAAAAGAACAATGCTTTGTATTTGGTTCACACTCAAAAATCCTTTGGGTGAAGTGAACATTCCAGTGCGCTGAGTGAAAAACTGGGTTAATGAGAATGGGTTTATGAGTTTAGGCTCTGCTGCAAGAAAGACGAAGGTTCAGATGCTGATTTTACAACTTCCTAGATTTGTGGCCCCAGAAAAGTTACTTTCCTTCTCTAAGCTTTGGTTTTCTTATCTGCAAAGGAGATATAATGGCAGTGCCTACTTCATTCAGTGACAGTAAGGAGTCAAGTGAGATCACACACATAAAACTCTTAGGAAACACCCTATGAATGATGCTATTTTAATTTTCATTAATCGTTGCTGTTTGAGTTTCAATTCATAATAGAAAGATTATGTACTCAGGAATATACAACCTAGCTGAAGAAACAGGACATCTCTACCAATAGAGAAATAACCTTACAGCTAGCATTAAATTAAAATGAGAGGGTGGTACAGAGATATTATTAAAAGAAAAGACAATATTATAAATCAGGCAATCAGAAAAGGTTCCGAAGTCAAGGTCAGGTTTGTGACAGGCTTTAAAGGAAACAGAGGGTTTGGTGTGAGTGGAGATGAAGGGAGGGAACTCCAGGCAGCTGGAACAGAAGCAGCAAAGACAGCCAGGCAAGAATGTTCTTGAGGTGGGCAGGAATCCTTACTGAACCAGTGCAGAGAGCTGTGGGAGGAGAGGAAGAGAGAAGATAGGTGCCCAATGAAGTGAGAGCCTTGAATGCCAAGTTAGGGAATTTGGAATTTATATTTTAGACTGGGAAATTTCTTGGAAATTTTTAAAATAGTATTTAGCAACTGTGTACTTATCCTGTAACAGTATATAGGAGTGAGTGAAGGAAGAAAAATGTTTAAAAAGAGACTGTTACCTGCAGGACATAAGAGAGATATAAGATGAGCAAGAACGGAGGCTGATGGTGACAGTGGCAGTGAATGGATGGTGAGCATACGGGAGATGTCACACAGGCACCATTGACAGGACTGACAGAAATCATGACTAGATGCGAGGAAAAAGCACACACTCATGATGTTACCCGGGTATAGATTCTGAATGCGACAAATCATAATTGCCCTGTTGACAGAAATGGCAATTTGGAGTAAGAGGAAAGCTGGAGGGGGAAGGAGAGAGAGAAGCTTTAGATGCAAGGACAAAGAAGGCATGAAAGGACACAGGAAATTAATAAGGTATAAGATGTTACTATTGCTTCAACCTTCAAACGAGAAAATATATACTGGGGGCTATGAATCATTCAGCCTAGAAGCACAGGCATTTACACACTTGAGTTAGAGCTTTCGAAATAATGGGTCATGCGGGAGACGGTTTGTAATCCCAAATCCCAGGGACTGTCTGTTGTGATGTTCCGAAGCACTTAACCACAAACTAGGCATTAAACTCACAAGTTGAGGTATGAAATAATGGGTTCTTCCCCCCAGCCTTCTCTTCACATTTATTCACATTTACATTTGAAGATAGTAAATTCTTTACTGCATTTATGTGTTACTATGTCCCCTCAGTATTCTGTGTGTATGTGTGTGTGACATAAACATGCCCCAAGAGAGCCATTTAATCCTTCGCAGCAGAACGTTCAATGTAATTGCCTCAATCC
Source organism: Galeopterus variegatus (assembly GCF_000696425.1). NCBI lineage: Eukaryota > Metazoa > Chordata > Mammalia > Dermoptera > Cynocephalidae > Galeopterus > Galeopterus variegatus. The sequence continues at coordinate 34,322 of NW_007727086.1, read as the reverse complement.
AGGGGCAGTTCTTCCTGACACGAGACTGCCTATCTGCTTCTGTGCCTCCTAATGCATTTCACGGCTGGGGCAATCAGACAGCTGCCTGCTTTACCAGCGTCTCATTCACTCCAGCCAGGTGGGCAGGCTAGAAATTACCTGGAGTCCCAGCCCACCAGCACAATCTAAGGATCATCATCTCAGATGACCACTTACTGCAGAGGTTACCACTAATGTTCACTCCGAGGTAGAGAGGGTTCCTAACTCATCTTCCCATCTCCAATTTATTTCATGCACTGTTACCAAATTAATCTTCCCAGAAAATAGCAGTGGCTATATTCCTCTCCTGCACACACAGGTTATTTTATAGATAAAAGTCCTTGCTTCTTTCCCGTTGATTCCCCAGCATTCCTTCTCCTTCCTAACAGTCTCCTTATATCCATTTAGAGAATTCCTCTTTCACTGTATATTGTCTTGACAGAAGGAGAATCTCCAGTACCCCCTGCCCCAAACATAGTAGCACGATATTCCTTCTACCTACTATCCGGTCCATCTAGGGCTGTCAGGAGACCCAAGCATGACCAATCAGAAAACCTTTCCCTGGACCTTGAATCTTGACCTACTACCAACAGCAGAGGCAGCAGTGACAACAGCAAGTCCTTCCTGACCAGGCTCTTCTGGCAATCAGATAGGCTTGGTTCCCTGCATCTTTCTTGTTGGTTCCCCGGGACTTCCTTGTTCTTCTTTCCAGTGGGAACCAAGGAGATGTGCCCACCTGGAGCTCACCCATCCTACTCTGGATACCCAGGGTTCCAGAATTCCCAATAGCTGGGGCTTCCACACATCACAATTCTGAGGGTGGACCCCACTGCCCTTGTTGCTGCTCCAGGACCCAACGTTGGCAGAGGGGTGGCTTCTTGCAAGGAGGTAGGAGGCTATGGATAAAATTGTTCTGGGGTGTGCATATTTGCTTTGGCAAGGCCCGTCCTAGGGCCTGTGAGTGGGTGAAAGAGTGGAGGCCAGAGGTTCCTTTGAGAAATGTGAAGGGCAGTGCCAGCAGGGGCTGGGGAAGCACAGGGCACTCTGTGGACAGAGGTGGCCTAGTCTGGACTGTGTAGAGTGAGGATAAGCTTTGTGGCTTATGGAGCCAGTGGCCAGAATGGAGGAAGAGGGGTGATTAGTAGAATTAGTGGGCAAGCAGCTGAACATGGAAAGAAACTCCCAGAGCACCTCAAAGAGAAAGAAAAAGGGGGCGCCTGTCTTACAGATTTCCTGAGCCATCAAGAGACTGAGGGAAGGATCCAGCAAGTCGGGGAGAATCCTTCTGTGTCCACTCTCTTCCTTCCTCTGCTGCATCTGCATAGCCAGGGCTATTCACAGTTACTGGGAAGTAACTCCTCATGTGTTTTTTGTTGTTGTCATGAAGACATAGTTGGCAGGGGCGAAAGATAGAACATATTTTATGTAACAGTTTATTAGTTTGATTTATAACTCATAAATATTTAAACATATAATGTATGAGCCACCATTTGTACTCTCACCCTGGCCCCATAAATGGTTGGTGTGGCTCTACTGGTCCTCCTCCAACCTGGTTCCTCAGTCTCCTCACTGTTCTATAAGCCCCACGTATCTTTCCCATAAATCCCTTTCTGCTCTAACATGTCAGGGTCAGCTTCTGCTTACAATGAAACCTGGCATTGAAGGTTTATCTTGTATGGTGTAATCAACCTCTACTCCGTATTTCTCCTTTTGTTCTGGTGGTTATTGTTTGGTGTGTGTGTGTGTGTGTGTGTGTGTGTTAAATACAGAAATATTAAAAGAAAATATAATCACCCAAAATACAATTAACATTTTTTTGCAGTCTTTTTCAGTATTTCTTTCCACAGAGCTGGTATTATGGTTACATGGTTTTGTAGCTGTCCTTTTTGTTTAGTATAATTTCTCCACCATTAAAAATTCTTTAGGAACAGTATTTTTAATGACAGAATCCCTCTTCGGGTGAGGGAGATAAGGGAACAAGGTTAGTGGGGGCTATGCTAGGCAGGTAGTTATGGGTTTGGTGATTTGGGATTTTGCCATAGGAGACAAAATTCTATTGCCTTTTATTCCAGATTCATTTCTAACAGGCACTTGCCACAATGAAAATTAATCCAATGGAATTTGAGATCTTGTTATTGGGTGAACTGGTAGGAAATGGAGCTAAATGATGCCTCTCATGGAGACTTCAGTATGGACAGAAGGACACCAACTTAAGTCTGGCTGATACAGGTGAAAGCATCCTGGAAGCTGGGGTTGGAGTAAGCCAGGTGGTTTCCCGGAATGGTCTATTGTAGGAAAAGGCACAGGTCAAGCACAAGGTGTGCGGAAAAGAGGAGCAATCTGGGAACCAAATCTGCCTAACTCAAGTGGCTGGAAATGGAAAACTCCCATGATGGCTGGGGCAAAATGCGAGTTCAGGGAAATGCAGGGGAGTTAAGAGAGCGTTTTCATGACAATAATCACTGGAGTGCCCATTTTTATGGAGTATAGACTCCCTAGAAGGTGGGTTACTGGGCTGGCTTAAAAGCAGACATAGCTTTCTGGTAGACATAGCTGTGGGTTTCTCTCCACAAGACTTTTACCATGTGTTAAGATAATGGAGGCATACTATTAAAAGTGCATGGGGCAATGTGTTGGGACAAACTGCACACTTTATAATGCCACACTCCCCCAGCCCACCCAGGGTCCATCTACCACTAGAAATTTAATACTTACATGCAAATGGTTCAAAATCCAATCTGTGTATTTTGAGGACATCCCTGTTAATCTTTCCTATGTTTTTACCTCTAACTTTTTATGGCTGTGATGGTGACTGTGATATTGTAAAAATATGTATATTTGGTGTTTTTCCCAGTCTCCTGGCACACAACTCCTAAAATCCTTAGAATCACCAAAGTGCTCACTTTTTATATGCTAATGGCAGGCAGTACTAGGTAGCTTCAAGACGGAGGCTGGTCACAGGGAAGACCAAGGCAGGACTTTCAGTCCCACCTCCCAACCTCCAGGGAGGGAAGAGAGCTGGAGGTTAAGTTGATCACCAGTGGTCAATGATTTAATCGGTCATGCCTATGTCATGAAGCCTCCATAAAAACCCAAGGGGCCTGGGTTCAGAGAGCTTCCAGACAGTTGAGCACAATGAGGTTCCCAGAGGGCAGCAAAGCCAGGGAGGGCATAGAAGCTCTATGCCCCTTCCCCTATACCTGGTCCTATGTATCTCCTCACCTGGCTGTTTTTTTGTATCCTTTGTAATACTCTTTATAATAAGTGGGTAAACGTAAGTGTTTCTCTAAATTCTGTGAGCCACTTAGCAAATTAATCGAACCCAAGGAGGGGCTTGTGGGATCCCCAATTTATAGCCAGTCAGTCAGAAGCATGTGTAAAACAACCTGTAGCTTGTGATTGGCATCAGAAGTGTGTGTGTGTGTGGGGGGGGGTAATCTTGGGGACTGAGTCCTCAACTTGTGGATCTGATTCTACCTCCAGGTAGATAGCATCAGAATAGATTTGAAGTAGAAGACACCCAGCTGGTGTCAGCTGCAGAACTGGTTACTTGCTTGCTGGTGGAGAAATATCCACACATTTGGTCACAGAAGTCTGTCTTCTGTGTTAATTGTGCTGTGAAAGCGAGGAAAAACACTTCCTCTGATGTGTGTGTGTGTTTTCTTTCTCCCAAACAGAGACCCAGACTTATTTCTTCTATTAAAAAACTAGGCAGCCTGGGATCTTTAAAAGTGACATGCCAGTCTTTGTTTCAGAATATCTGAGATAATTGGAAAAATCCCAAAGTGCTGTTTATTGTGAACACCAGAAAGACTTTGTATGTATATATGTAAAGTATGTGTATATCACTCTTGAACAGATAAACACTCTGGAAGTGCCTCTGTGGTCTATGTAAGCCAGAAATAATCTGTACTCTTCTGAGAAGGGCTAGAGATATCGCTTTGCTTTCTCTAGTTGGAATTCCCTTGTCTTTTCTAAGGTATCCTGATACTCTCAGAAAGCCAAAACTGCTAGGAGAGAATGTCTCAAACCATAACACAGACCAACTAGACAAACCTGATTGCACTGAATTAAAAAGTAAGTTTGCCAGCAGTCCTGAATTAAATGTCAGAAGGTATTAGGGTCCCATGTTTGTTTGGTTTCTGTCCTAAAGGAGACAGATGGTGGGGGGGCGGCCTGGCCTTAGAAAAGGAAGCAGAAGCAGATCAGTAAATTTGTAGACCCTGAGCTCAGAAAATGTATATCTTTCATACAGAAACATGAAAAGTGCATGCATACTTCCAGCATTTTGGAATATTCCATTTTCAAGTTACCAAGCTGGGAGAGAGAGGGGGACTCAGGAATAGGACAGTAGAGGTAGTAGAAAAAGAGTCAGTGATTCTCCTTCAGTGCACATCAGAATTTGAAGCTAATCTTTGAAACTGCATTTGCCTTTATCCTTCCTGACTTAAGTTAATGGGATGAAAATAGCTTCAGAATACATCATTTCTTTTCCAATTTCACATAGCCGCAAACCCTTTATTAAGGAGAGCTGACCTTCCACACTCTAGTGAAAGTGTTTTGTTCTCTTAATTTTTTCAGCACATAGATAACCCATCCAATGTCATTCACCAAACCCGGCATAGGACAGTAAGCATTTAATTAGCCCTGTGTTGGGTATAATGTAGACAAAAACCATTACTATAGGGAAAATATTATTCTTCCCCATTTGGTCACAAGTGTAGGCTCAATAGGATTTGTGATTTCATATCTCTTGATGAAATGTTCCCATGTAGGGAGCAGTAAAAAGGATGTCTGTTGTTGGTTGTTTTGTTTTTGTTTACATTACCTTGAAGGATTGCCAACAAAAATGATGAAGCAAAAAGAACACAGAATTTAGACTCAGATGCACCTAGATTAAGCACAACTTCTGTCAACTAGCAGTATAGTCCTAGCCATGTCGCTGAACACGATGTTAATCAAACCTGTTTGCACATCAGAATCACCTGACTCAACCCACATAGGCCTGGGCCTTTCTTCTTCTAAAACAGAGTCTCTGGGGGCTTAAACCAAAGAAAATGTTTTTTTAAATAAGCACCCCAGATGATGCTGATGTGCAATCAGATTTGGGAGCCTCTCATCTAAATTCTCTACACCTCAATTTCCTCATCTATAAAACACGGTTCAATACCTACCCTGTGTGTGAGCCCCAAAGGAGGCACAGGCTGTGAAATGTCTCATCATCCTGAGTAGCACATATTAGACATTCTCCTTGAATTAATACTTTTGAGATGGTTTCTTCCAGAAGGTTTCAGCTCAGTTTTAAGAGGCAACCTATTGATCATAACTGCCATGTATCTATTATTTTTTTACAACACAGGGTAGTTACAAAAGAATTGCCACTAAAGGAAACCAACCAAGAAACCAACAAATCACAAACAAAACATCTCCTGTCACAGAGGAATAAGGATAAAGTCAGATAAACGTATTTCTTCTTTTTAACCAAAGATTTAACTCTGCAAAATCAGGATTACATGTCTTTCCCACATTTTCTTTTCAACTGAAAGCAAATAAAGAAGCGAGAACCACTTTGCAGCAGGTTTATCATGCTAATTTTCTGGGACATTTGCTCAAGGTGTCCTCAAAAGTAGCAATCATCTCTGTCAAAGCAATTCCCTCCCATTAGCTATATCAGCTCCCCAAATGTTTGACACCTTTTAATAGCTGCTTTCTGTTACCTCAAAAAGCATCACCTGTGTGGATTAGCTTTTCTATAGCCTTGTCCACTGTGAAAACTGTGACATTAAAAAAACAACCACTACTATCAAATTCCTACCATGCCAATTTTTTCAGGATAGATGTTCCATAATAAGGTCCATGTATATGTGTAGCATTTATTATTTTTTTTCCTTTCAAAGCCCTTTATAGCCTCATCATATCAGCTCTCACAACACTGACGGTAGGTAAAGCAGGATCACTGCTGCCTTTTTAAAGATTAAAAAACTGAGGAATCTGAGATAAAGCTAGGTCACAGAGCTGGTTAAGTGACCAAAATGGAACCCGAAACACTCAGTTCTTGTTTGAATTCAGGACTCCAACCCAAATGGGCTTAAGCAAAAGAAAAGTTTGTTGACTTTTAGAACCAGGAAATCCAATAAGCAGACACAGTTTTAGGCACAGACGGTTCCAGGGATTCTAATGATACCTTTAAGTGTCAGTAGCATGGAGTCCTTCCGACTCTCTCTGCCCATCTCTCTATCTCCCTTTCTCCAGCTGTATTTTTCTATCTGGCTCCCCTCTCTCTGAGCTACCCACTCTGTTTTCTTCTTTTTAAGTTTTGTTCTCAGGTAAGTTTGTTCCATATGGTGGCGAAACGACCTGTTGACATTTCAAGCTTTCATGCTTCAATCCAGAGTAAAATGGAGATCTCTCTCTCTCAAAAGTCAAAACAAACTGTCAAACTGACTCCAGCTGACTGTTACACCTCTCGCTGTATAACAGAGATGAAAAAAAGATGACTCAAAGCAACATGAATGCAATGAGAGCCCAAGGGGGCTGCATCTCAGCAACTCCTCTGTTAGAAGGAGAGACCTGATAACAGCCCCGAGTCGGGTTTTGCTCCAACTTTTATTGAAAAGACAAGGAAATTACAGGAATAGAGCAGATGTTTGATCAATAATAGTAAGAATATACAGAAATTGGCTATGTAACAATCTTCCTCCAAGCATGCATGGTTCAAAATAGTTTAAACAATATGCCAACAAAAGAGTCATAAATCTAAGCTAAGTGACATGCAAAAGAAACAAGACAATCATGAAAGTGCCCGACTTCTTGAGAAACTCACGGAAACAGCTCAAAGCAAAATGTGGAAAATCCCCCATGTACTAGCTAATCTAGCAGAACGTCCTTAGAAATCTTAACTCATACTACTCAGCTATAAAAATGAATGAAATACTGCCATTTGCAACAACATGGATGGACCTTGAAAGAATAATATTAAGCGAAACGAGTCAGGCAGAGAAAAAGAAATACCACATGTTTTCACTTATTGGAGGGAGCTAAAGGTGAATGAATCAATTCACACACATACATACACACACACACACACACACACAAAAAAAACAAACAACAACAACAACAAAATAAACAAAAAAACTGGGGGGGGTGGGGAGAGGAAGATATAACAACCACAATTTTTTTTTGAAGTTCTTACAACAAGAAAATGGAGGGGACACACCTGGGAGGGAGGAGGGAGAAGGAGGAGGGAGGGAGGTTTCGGTGATGGGACACAATAATCAACTACATTGTATATTGACAAAATAAAAATAATAAAAAATAAAAAAATAAAAAAAAAAAGAAATCTTAACTCACAAGGTTTCCCAAAATTTATGCTTCATTGTTTTAAAGGTTATTGCCCACAGAACAATCCTTGTTCTGTTTCAGTTCTCTGGTTCACATCAAAGGCTTTAAGTCTGTGTGTGAGTTTCCTCTTCACAAAATCTTCCAATGAACCCATTATGTTAATAACCAGTGTATATAATCCCTTACCTAAACATTGATTAGAATTGATTTGGTGGGCTCTTTCCCCCCTAGCTGTAAGCTCTTGCTTCCTGTCCAAGGACTTTTGTCCCATACATGCATTACCTAAAAAACCCTATCTAATAATCAAATAGGAATCAAGACTTCTAACCCTCTACAGTTGACCTCACCTCTTGTTCCCTCACCTGGACTCTAATTGGCTCTGAGTCTCATGCTGACCCTTATGAGAGGCCATTTCGATTTAGATTTAGCACCATCAGAATCACTTGGAATGAGGAATAACAGTTTCCTCCAGGAAAAGCAGGTGGTTCTTATCAAATATGGGAGAAGAGCTGCTGAGTATGCAAAATCAACGCATATCCATACAGCCTTTATTTTAGTGCACCATGTATTGCCATATATTGCCTTCTGTGTATGGTATTTGTAAGAATTCTTACTCCCTTAAAGTTAGGTCAAAAAGAAAATTCTGTACTATGATATTATAAATATATATAAATATGTTTTCATCCATAGTTCCTGGCTTATTATTCCCGTATCCCTTGTTATTTTCTAAGTGACTAAAACAATAAGCATATCTTTTGTTAAAGTATTTGGCTATTTTTCCTCGGTTACTGAGGCAGCTTCAGAATAGCTTCAGAGTGGTAAAGATGAAAGAGTCTTTTGTCATAATGTTCGGGCACTTTAGGCCTCAGAAAACAGAATCTCTCTCTGACCTTCTCCCGCCCTTCCTTTCACCGGCTCCTTTTTCTCCCCAAGGCAGTCCATAGAAATTAAAAATATATTCCAATCGTCCCCCACCTTTCTGTCTTGGAGCTGGCCATAAAGAAATTCTCTGACCTACCTTGTCTGATTGCAGAGTAAAAGACCCCCATGTCAGAAGCGGTGCTGCCCCATGCCCTGGAGGAAGGAATGCTGCACGGAGAGGCTGAGAACAACCTGAACAGACAGGCCACCCAGTCTGTTAGCATTAGCTCATACTCTTCTGTGCAATCACATTTCTATACAGTTGTCCACACTTGTGGACATGCCTATCCAATGAAGTCTCCATAAAGGGCCCAAGAGGAGAGGGTACAAAGAGCTTCTGGACAGCTGAACTTGTGAAGGTTCCTGGAGAGCAGCACACCAGGAGAGGATGAAGAAGCTCTGCGCCCTTTCCCACTTGTCTTGCCTTCTGCACCTCTTCATCTGTATCTTTTGTAATATCAATAAATGCAAGTGAAGTGTTTGAGTTCTGTGGGTCACTGTGGCAAATTAATCAAGCCCATGGAGGGGATTGTGAAAATCCCAATTTATAGCTGGTTGGTCAGAAGCACAAGTAAAATGACCTGGGGCTTGCAATTGGTATCCGAGGTTGGGGCAGTCTTGTGGGACTGAGCCCTCAACCTGTAGAATCGGATGCTATCTCTAGGTAGATAGTGTCTGAATTGAATTGGAGGACACCTAGCTGGTGTCAGCTGCAAAATCGATTGCTTGCTTAGTGGTGGGGAGAAATCCCCACGCATCTGTTGTCAGAAGCATGTTGTAAGAGTATAGGGGGAGAAACTGAATTTTTTTTTTCCCACTCACATTTGTTACCTGAAATAATGCTGCATGATAACAATCACTGAGGGTAAAAGACCCCCATGGCAGAAAGGGTCCTGCCCCATGCCCTGGAGGAAGGAATGCTTTTTCACTTAAAGATAAACCTCATCTATAGCAGACCTTTATGAGAAAATCTGTTTATTTATGCAAAAAGAGTATGGCAGAGGGAAGGAATATTCAGACAACTCACATCATCCCTGAACCTCAGTTTTGCCATTTGTCAAATGAGGTAATATACGAAGTCATAGCGACTTCTGCAGATCACAAAATTGACTCTGGCTAGTTCAAATAGAAAATGTTTTATTACAAGCTTACATAATTTCTGGGAACCCTACTCGGCTGCTATTTAACCAAGAACAAGTGCACTTAGGAGAAATATCCTGTCACCCTGTGGGCTTTCACTGAAGAGCAGATGTTATCCATCACTTGAACCAAAGATGCTGGAAGTAGAGAGTAGAAGTTTCATTTCGGCTGCCCCAGAAGAGACAAACACCTCTACCATTGTGCTTGCAAGAAGATCCAAACTCAATGTACATAGCGAGCACCTCTTGCCAGACACAAGTATAGAAACCAAAGCACAAACCTGCTCCAGTATGTGAGAGGGAGATCTAAAATTGTCCCTTGTGTGTGCCATGGATTCTCTGAGCACTTGCAGAATAGTAGAGTGCTAAGTTGAAAAGCAAGAGCCTTGGATTCAGACCAAACTGGACTCAAATTTGTGTGATTTTAACTTTTTTGAACTCTCCATTTCTACCCTCTGTTAGAAAGAAATCTCTGTAAATAGAGATATGGTATGCATAGCATCTGGTACATAGCACACACTCAACACAAGGTAGCTATTAGTGCTTTCTCTACAAAACTCAAAAATATGTGAAAATATATAATAGATCTGCTTTTTCCCTCTCTCTTACAAGCATCTCCTTGGCCTATCTTTCTACACTCAACTGCACTGAATTTATTTTTCTGCAAATGTTTGCTGCAAAAGCCTCCCCATATGAAATGTCAGTAACTGGCAACCTTTATTTACAGTTTCTAATATACCTTCCTCCCTGAGACCTTCCTCTGCAGCCCACACAGCAGCACAGCCACCTCCTACCACACACAAGATCACACAAAAAAGACAGCTCCGTCCCTGGACCCAGATCCAGAGTCATGAGGCATTTCAGGACAGACTGCTTAGATAGCTACTTCCTGGACACCAGGCCTGTCTCCATGACATCATTCAGCTGAAAATAGACACGAGGCTTATTTCAAGATCCATGGAGGGGAGACAGATAGATGGCGAGATAAACAAAAGGAGAAACCGATATCTTTCTGTAAATTTGAAAACGAACTCCCCTCCTCAAAGAGCTTTAGAGCCCTGTTCTATCTCCCATTCTTCCTGGCCCATAGCAGTCAGCTGGTAAACCTCAAACCTTGAGCCAAAGTTTTCATCTCGTTTTTGCTGTGTCTGTCTCTGTCTGTCTTTCTCTATAAATAAATATATTCTTTATAAGACTATAAGTTTCCAGAGGGGAGGAGTTACAATCTCTATTTTTCTTTATTCCATCAGTTACTAAGTCAAAAGTGTGGGTTTTGAAATAAACAAATTTGTCTCAACTACTTACTAGCTATGTAGTACTAGGCAAGTCACTTACTTTCCCTTAGTTTTAGTTTTTTGGAGAGAAATGCTTGAAAAATACAATTTAAAGCATCTAACATAAGACCCAGCATAATAAGAGAGTGTTCTCACCATGAACAGTACCTAAAAATGTGGGCCCTGAACTCAGACCATCTGGATTATTGTGTTGGTTCCAGCACTTATTGGCAGACTTATGTAACTTAACTGTGTATCATTTTCACATCTTCATCAATAATAGTCCATGATATAGAGTTCTTGTGAGGGTGGATTGAGACAAGCCATGAAAAGCTCCTAGCAAAATGCCTGGCCCGAAGTCAACTTCAGCAAATTCTTCCACTGCCTTCTCATTGGATGCTAAATTCAGACCATCTGAAAGAACACGTGCTGTCTGAATCTTCCCAGTCTTCCAAAAAAAAAAAAAAATTTTTTTTGGCTTTCTTTTTAATTATATCAACTAAATATGTCCTCATTACCCACTATTATTTTTCACCATACTCCTTCTCCATCCCTAGATTATCTCTTACACTTGATATCTGATGTTGTTACAGAACAAATGGCAGAGGTACCTTCTGATGAATTAGTTATTATGGAGCTTCAGGGCATTTAAATATAGCCAGTACCTTGTTCTCCACAGACTCCATTTTTTCCCTTTCATACATGAATGGTCAAGAGCAAAGTAGGTCTATGCAGGCAACATGGCTCCCCTTGCTGAATGAAGAAGATCTGGGCCCTGTTGTGGCCCTGCTAAATGAGAGAAAAGGACAATACCCACGTAAGAGTTGTCCCCAGCTTCCCACACTACACATTCATGGCTATGGAACTGAATGCCACACAAGGCTCCAGCCCACAGTCACCCTCCCCTTCTCAAAATTCTTATTATGCTTCTCATCTAATTTGAAATTGCTTATATCTTGCTTATATTCCTACTTTGTATCATTCTGTTTACTTTTCTCTGCCTCCCCTGTGATCATCATTCCTGTCTGTATAGGATTTTCCATTTACAAATTACTCTCACATACCTATGCTCCTAAAAGAGAAACTTAAACTTCACTTTGTCTTCCATTCTTTTTCTATGCCTGTATGGCACAGAAACACTAGGAGGGGCTTTTTCAAGATGAGAGCAGTAAAAGCAGAGATGTTCAAAAGAATGTTGAATAAAAGGAAATATATATTAAGTGCATGCTGTGAGCCCTGAAGTCCATCTCATAGTCAGGTAAGGAAGAGAGACATGCAAAGAACACCCTCTACTATGACATGAGAATGCCCATCCATGCCTTGGTCCCGAAAGAAAGAAGCCGCTGTATTAACGGCTCAGACAAGCTTTAGGGGGCTGTGAATTTATCCTTTCATTACAATGAGTTATATTTGCAGCTTTTTTTCCTTCATGAACATCCAGTCTCTTTCGGTCGGAGATCACACACCTCCTTGGAGGACTTCCCAAAGAGGGTTGAGGGGAGGGGTGGGCATTTCATTCATCTGATACTCTGTCCTCCTTAAAACTTTTAACTATTTACAGTATGTCTTTAATTTATCTTCCCTACTTATTAGTGTTTGGGTCATCTCCTCTTAGTCCTTTCCTTGCTGATGCTTTCATTGCTTAATTCAAAAGCTGATAGGATGTTACGGGGCTATATTACATTATGCTTTGGATGGGGCAGGAGTCTTTCACTGACACTCTTGGTTGGTAAAAAGAAAAGACACGCTTAAAATCAGAGTGTTCTTTTCTCTCACTTTGAAGAATGTCAGCTCTTCTTGGTCACATATTCTTAGAAGAACCAGATGCAAGTGGGCAGTATCTCCCAAAGAACAGACCTTTCATGGCATTGAAATAAGACAACATTATCAGCCAGAAAACCAGAGTCCAGAACAACCCCCGATCCATCTGCAAATCACAAATTCATTGGATTGAGGCTGCAGTGGGAGGAAAGTGAACACTCTGGGGGTTCTTCATTTTTAATGTTGGGTATAAAAGATGAAGCTGATTCCATTGAGTGACTGCACCTGCAACAGCAAAGAAATCCTGTGGGAGAAAGTAAGATGGCTTCTAATTTGGGAATGAGCTAAATTATAGTCCCAATTTTGTTCTCACCTTCTGATCTACCAAGTGGCAGGTAGGCAAACAGACTCCAGAGAGCTATTTTCCCTTGTCCTTGTGCACACAAGAAAGAAAAACATATTTAATAGACTGAAACAATATAAAATCTGGAAGCAACTTTTGAGATTATTATTACTTTCTGCATATGTTTTAAGTTATACAATAAAATCCCAGATAATATAATCTCCATGCTAGGTGCCACCCAGGTATCAATGGCAAAGCTAAAATTCTAGCTCAGGACCTTTAACTTCATATCCGCTGCTCTTTGAAATCTACGACACTTCGTGTCTTTAAAGGAATCCCCATTGCTCCATATTATTAGAGGAAACAAATACTGTCATTAAAAAAAATGCCAGTTTTGTATCATTGGTTCCCCGTTGTGATGGGAATCTTAAATATTGCCCATCACCCAGACATGTATTCTCCTGATAACACAGTTTGAGTCAAGGTTACAAAGTCACTAATTGCAATCAATTCAAGTGTGTGACGCTTGACCATGCTAATGTCAGAGAAGCAAGCAAATTGGACACTGCATTTACATTGTAGAAATCAATACAGAGATGTCACATCTCAGCTGGGATTAGGTTCTCAAGATAGCTTCTAAGGAAAATACAACAAATAGCCAAAAATCACCCTTCGACACCCCTCGGAAGGCACTGCATTGAGATCGTAATGGTAACTCTCCACATATCCAGCACAGACTACATTTGCTCCGGTTTTGGAACAGATTGCTCTTTCTTCAGCTGAGCGCCAGATGAAGTGGTGAGTTGGCTTGCATTCAGGGGCAATGTTGTATGAAAAATATGTATCTTTAAGCACTAAATATTCAGCACAGTGAGATGCTCACTCCATGGGAAACACAAGAGAACTTACTACCAACTGAGGAACAGCAGATCCACAACTCCCATGTCGGGCTGCCTCAGGCCATATGTTTAAATGCAGTGACTGCTGAGACTGCCTGTATTATTTAAACTCTACCCATCTCCTTCCTTCTCTACGTCTTTGGTGAGCTCCTGGAGTTAAGTATGCCAAAACTAAATGTATGTTGGGACTTGACTGAACTTATCTGTGAAATTTAGTCAGGTTGGTTATCACGTCACTGGCTCAATAATGAAGCTACATATGTACACATCTATACATATTTATACTGATTTCTCTGCCAAAGAGCCTCTGTGCTTCCATCTCAGCCACGTTTATTATCACAGCAATCATATGGTGAAAATTTCTAAAAGGTCATGTAATTGGAAGTCAAGAAACCCAGGTTCTAATCCAGAGTCTACAATTAACTAGTTGAGAGACCTTGCCAGGTGAGTCTAAACTCTGAATCTCAGATTCCTCATCTTCTAAGAGAGGTCTCAGGTAAAATATCCGGGGTGTATTAGTCAGGGATCCCAAGAGAGACAACCAATAGGATATATATATAAATATATGAGAGGGGATGTATTAGGGGAATTGGCTCATGCAATGGAAGCTCCATGACAGGCCATCTACAAACTGGGTGCCAGTAATGTGGCTTAGTCCAAGTCCAGGAGACTCAGAACCAGGGAAGTTGATGTTGTGATTCTCACTCAGAGGCCAAAGTCCTGAGATCCTGGAGGTGATGCTGGTATAAGTTCTGGAACCCAAAGGGTGAAGGGTCTCAAGTTCTGATGTCCACAGAAAAGAGAGAAGAGTGTATCCCAGCTCCAGCAGACAGAGTGAGAGATTCTCCTTTTCCTTTGTTTTTGTTCTCTCTGGGTCCCCAGTGAGTTGGATGGTGTCCCCCCATACTGAGGGCAGATCTTTCCCACCCAGTCCACTTAGACTGACAAGTTAATCTCCTCTGGAAACACTCTCATAGACACACCCAAGAATAATCCTTTACCAAGTTTCTAGGTATTCCTTAATCTGGTCAAGTTGACACCCAGAATTAACCTTTATACATCCAGTTACTACAAGCACTAGGACCTCAATCAAAAACAGAGCACAAGGCTGCAAAGTGGTAATATTGCACCTCTCCCTCCCCTTCTCCCTCCTGCTCTCCATCTCGTGCCTCCTCTCCTTCCTTTTCTTGTCTCTTTCTGATCCCTTCCCTGCTGCTGACTCCTCCCCCCCTCCTTTCACTTTCCCTTCCTTCTTTCTTCCCTCCTTTGTTCCTTCCAAACCATAACCAAGTGCCTGTTGTGCGCTAGGGACTATGTGGGTCCTAAGGATACAAAGATAAATTTCGGATTAGACCATACTATCTCTTGTACATTAGAAAATCTTTTCTCTTCTCTTACCTTAGATGCGACTGAGCAAGTCTGGTCTGATACTATTATCATAGAATAATTCAGTGTGAAGTTTCTTTAGAAAATCACATCATCCAATTTAGATAAGCAAAAATACATTTTAGGTTCTAGTAGGGAGTCACACAAATCATCCTAAGTTACTGTAAAGTTTCCTGAAACTGTCTATACTCTATTTATTGATAAAAAAGGAAAAGAGACTATAAGCTTCTAGCGTAATATTCAGGGCCATGTGGAATATGTCTCCCACAATACTCCATTCCACGCCAGTGCCAGACAGGAAGACAGTGTGGTTTATGACAAAGAGCTCAGGTGTGGAATTAGACAGACATTGTTCACATTGTAGCTCTACCACTTACCAGCCGGGTCACCTTGGATGCATAACTTCACTTCTCAGAGCTGGTGATTCTTCATCTATGAAATTGAAGTGATAATATACCTTGCAGAACTGTGGTGAGGAATGATGGTGCAGGCAAAGTGTCATACCTCACCTTAGTTCTGCACACGTAATCGCTATACACATAATACGTATGTGAGAGTGCTGCAAACATAATAAGCATAAGGGAAAAGCTAACAATAATTATGAGCATAATTCAAGAGAAAGGAACTCACCTGCACATAGCACCTGCCATGTGTCAAGAGTTGTCTTAATAGGTTGGGCCAGGCTATAGTGACAAATTGATCTCAAAGTGTATGATGGCATACAAAACAGAAATTCATTTACCATGTGTCTAACAGTGCAAGTAGATGTTCCTGATTGGCAGCTAGCTTTCCACCTTGTGGTGATTCTGAGACCCAGCCTCCTCCTACCTTGTGTTTTGATCACACCCATCATCACAAGTATTCAGCTGATAAAAAGAGAATGAAGAAGATACACCTGTTCCTGGAAACCTTGGCCCAAAAGTGATGTTTAAATCACTTCTCAGTCTATTATTGAGAACTACTCACAAGCCCACACCTGATTGTAAGGGGGAGCTAGGAAACGTAGTTACAGCTGGGCAGTCACTTCTCAGAAATTATTTTATACCAAGGAAGGAGAGCAAAATGTTGCTGGATAGTTTACTGACTCTGCTATGACAATTTTGACCATGTTAGAATACTCAAATCTATAATATAGATATTACCATCACTGTCTTTTTAAAAAATCTTTTATTTTTTATTTTTGGTGGCTAGCCAGTAAAGGGATCTGAACCCTTGACCTTGGTATTATCAGCCCCGTCTTATTGATAAGAAAATTTCAAGTCAGTTTTTAAATAACCTCCAGGTCACAGGGATCCAAGTCCACATGTTGGATCCAAGGTTACAGCCTCACTGCAGCATCCCAGGCTTGCCTCATTTCTGTGCTATAAGGCAAGATTCACAGACTCCTGAATAGTGGGTTGGATTATACCTACATAGTATTGTCTCAAAAGGTATCAATGTACATGCAAAATATGCAGTTATAGGTTTTCTTAGAAAATCAGAACATCTGGCAATTCTGAGTCTGCATTCCAGCAGGGACCAATTGCCTGAAGATGAGTACTTGCCCCCAGCCTTCCATGCTCTGGTTGTGGTATGTGCCTTCTGATCCACTCACCACTACCCCCTCCTCTCCAATTTATCGCTACGCAAGATCCACTGACATCATCTACCTAGACTCTCTAGGCATTTGAGTCTATCACCTCTACTGTAGGAGATATATTTGCCATTTTACTTATTGACAGGGAGCATCAATATTTTGCTCTAAAAACTTGTAATAGTCATGAAAAGATCAAAGAAATTAAATAAATATTTCTTTTCGAAATTGTTAGAGGCTGTTCAGTGCTTCTCACTCCTGTCTCTCACCTTAGGTGATTATTCATTCCAAGTTCACAAATCCATTTAAATAAATTTCCTTGCAGCCTGGCCCCCGTGGGTAGAAAAGGAGCTCTCCTACACTGCTAGATTGGTTTTGTGTCTTTATTCCCAGTTCCCTCCCTCCCTGTGCTTATCTATACTCCTCATTCCACTCCCAACAATAGCTTTGCTTCTATCAGTTCCATCCATCTAATCAATGCATCAGCTATTTGTCAACAGAGCTCAGTGAGTTTTGACTCCATGTTCTCAAGATTAGAGTTCAGTGAAGAAGTTGGAAAGCAAAGGACAAAGGGCTGAGAGCAAAGATGGACATTGATTAGAAAGCAGGAGAGCAGCATGAGCTGATAATCTACTCCCTCAGAGCCTAAAAATTCAGCTCTAGTTTTGCAGTCTGAGGCATGGCACCTCAGAGGATCGAGATTGTCCAGCCAGGTCAGTCTCATCACATTTAACTTAATGAAGTTTTAACTCAGTCATAACTCTCTGACCCATCAGCCAGGCTCTGCAGTGACATTATAGTGGCTTGCAGCATGGAAGGTATTGATAGAATTCTCAGTTTCTCAGTCTATTTATTTGTGTTTCCCAAGAGCATGGTTTTTAAATAGTTGCTTCATTATGTACAATTTATATTTTCAATTGGAATACTCATTCAGCTTTTTTCATGCTCTATCCCAGAATCAAATCTTTATTTTAAAACTATTTTCTCAACATTCCCGGAAATGCATTCATTATAATTGCCTTTTAGCCTTTTTTTCTTTTATTTCATTTTTATTTTTTATGTGGTAATAACACAACATGAGATCTACTCCCTTGACAAAGTTTTCAGTCCTTTATGCAGTATTGTTAACTGTAGGCGCATTGTGCAGAAGATCCCCAGAACTCATTCATCTCGCATAACTGAAGCTTTATATCCATTGAACAGCCCCTCCTCATTTCCTCTGCCCTCAGCCCTCAGCAGCCACCATTCTACTCTCTGATCCTATGAGGCTGACTGTTTTAGATACCTCATATAGTGGAATCATGCAGTATTTGTCCTTCTATGACTGGCTTATTTTCTTCAGCAAAATGTCCACATTGTTGCATGTGGCAGGATCTCCTTCTTTTTTAAAACTGAATAATACTCCATATTATGTATATACCACATTCTCTTTGTTTACTCATCTGTCAATGAACATTTAGGTTGTTTCCACATCTTGGCTATTGTGAGTAATGCTGCAATGAACATGGTAGTACCTGTGCTGTGATCTTAATGTTTGTCCTCTCTAAAGCTCACATGGGAGCTTAATTCCCAAAGTGGAGGTGTTGAAAGGTGTGGTCTTTAAGAGGTAATTGGATCACGAGGACAGCGCTGTCATAAGTGGATTAGTCTGTTCATGGAGTAATAGGTTATTGGTTCAATGGGTTATCATGGGTATGGACTTGTGGCTTCATAAAGAGAGCAAATGAGCACATTAACATGTGCTCTTGCCCAGCCCTTGTGATATGATTGCCTTCATCGCCATGAGACTGTAGAGAGTTCCCACCAACAAGGCCCTCACCAGGTGTGCCTTCTGGACTCTGGA
This sequence comes from Galeopterus variegatus, assembly GCF_000696425.1. Classification (NCBI taxonomy): domain Eukaryota; kingdom Metazoa; phylum Chordata; class Mammalia; order Dermoptera; family Cynocephalidae; genus Galeopterus; species Galeopterus variegatus. Next base: position 15,824 of record NW_007727086.1, on the reverse strand, counting down.
TTTCCCAGCCTCCAGAACTATAAAACTAAATAAATTATATTTCTTTATAAATTACCCCGTTTCAGGTATTCTGTTATAAACAACAGAAAACAGACTAATACAACCTCTATATCCCTTTGAGATCCTGATTTTAATTCTTTTTATATATCCAAAAGTGGGATTGCTGGATCATATGGTAATTCTATTTTTTTATTTTTTGAGGAACCACCATATTGTTTTCCATAGTGGGTGTACCATTTTACATTCCCATACAATTTCTCCACATTCTTGCTAACACTTACCTTTTTCTTTTTTTGAAAATAACCGGCCTAACAGATGTGAGGTGATATCTCATTGTGGTTTTGATTTACAATTCCCTGATGACAAGTGAAATTAAGCATCTTTTCATATACCTGTCACCATTTGTATGTCTTCTTTGGAGAAATGTTTTTTAATCAGTTTTTTTGTTTGTTTGTTTTCTGGCTGTTGAGTTGTAAGAGTTTCTTATATTTTTTGAATATCAATCCCTTATCAGATATATGATTTTCAAATATTTTCTCCCATTCTGTAGGTTGCCTTTTCACTGTGTTGATTGTTTCCCTTTACTATGCAGAAGCTTTTATATTAATGTTGTCCCACTTTTCTAATTTTGTTTTGTTACTTTTCCTTTTGGTATCATATCTATGAAATCATTGCCATGCTTGATGTCAAGAAGTTTTCCCCTATGTTTTTTTCTAGGACTTTTAAAGTTCTAGGTCTTATATTTAAATCTTTAGTTCATTTTACTAGTTCATTTTAATTAAATTGCATTTTAATCATATTACTAAAGGTTGAAAAACGAAAGCTTTTTCTCTTAAACAAATGCCCACTCCCACCACTTCTATTCAGCTTAGTACTAGAAGGCCTTGCCAGAGCAATTAGACAAGAAAAAGAAATAAAAGTCAAAGCAGAATGAAGGAGTAAAATTATCTTTGTTTGCAAATGACATCATCTTATACATAGAAAATCCCAGGGATCCTATGCACACACACAAAAACTGTTAGAACTAATGAACAAAATCAAGAGGTTTTCAAAAAGTTCATGGAAAGATTTATATTATCTTTTAATTCCATTTTTCCATGTACTCATTCTAGTACTCTCATACAGTAAAGTTGCAGGATACAAAATCAACATACAAAAATCAATTGCATTTCTAAACACTAACAAAACAATTTTTGAAAAGAAAATTAAGAAAAAATTTCACTTACAATAACATCAAAAAGAACAAAACACTTAGGAATAAACTTAACCAGACTTGTACATCGAAAACTATGAATCATTAATGAAATAGATTAAAGAAGACATAAATAAATAGAAAAACAAAACATCTTGTGTTCATGAATTGGAAGACTTAATATTATTAAAATGTCCACATTACCCAAAGCAATCTACAGATTCAGTGCAATCCCTATCAAGAACCCAATGACATTTTTTACAGAAATAGAAAAAAATCCTAAAATTTATATAGAACCACAAAGGACGTCAAATAGCCAACGCGGTCTTGAGACAGAAGAACAAAGCTAGAAGTATTACACTTCCCTATTTCAAAATATATTACAAGTTTATAGGAATTAAAACAGTGTGGTGCTGGCAAGAAAACAGACAATGGTAAAGAATGGAAAGCAGAGAAATAAGCCCATTCATAAACAGTCAACTGATCTTTGACAAGGGTGCCAAGAATACACAATGGGAAAGGGTAGTCTCTTTAACAAATGTATTTCCACATGCAAAAGAATGAAATTGGACCTTTATCTTATACCATACACAAAAATTTATTTATTCAGCTTCCTAAGTGGTCATTCTTCTGCCCTTACTGCCTTAATTCTCCATCAGCTCTCCCAAGCAACTGTTCTAAGAGAAAGACCAAGAAAACTGTATTCCATCATTCCACACAATATGTCCTGAAACAGGTTCCACCGAACCCTAGTCCAACAAGAAGCTCTTAAAATGTGGGTTTAATGCTTATGTAAATATTGGTAAGGCTACCTGCTATATTGTCCTTCAGCATATTTATGGCACAAGTTAACAAATCAAAAGCTCTGAGCATAACTCAGCCGACAATGAAAAAACACTTAAATGTACCCCTATATTTCCCATTTTTACTCTATTATAGAATCCCACCCACCCCTCCTGTATTATTAAAAACCTAGCCATGTCTGCTGGACCTGGCTTCATAATAAATATTCTGGGAAATTATTTTCTAGCACCAAGATGAGTCAAAACTTGCTGGGTATGAGATGGAAATGATTATTTGTTTTTTTTCTGTTTGTTTGTTTTTGCCTTTTTTCTCAACCCTACTACAAAGATGCTAGATTGAATTACTGGTTACAATTTTTTTTTTCATCCCTTCCTGCATCCATTATCTTTGTCAAATAACTTTTCAGTTCTTCCTATGTGACTTCCTCTGGCCAATGGTATTTTAACAAACACAACATGAGCAACAGCTTTAAATGGGCTTGCGTAGTTGAGCTTGTCTTCAACACATCTGCCATGATCATGAGAAGAACAGGCGCCAGCTCACACACTTGTCCCTGAAGGAGGATGAGGGAGGCACAGGGAGCAGGGCAGCCCCATTCAACCCACAGATTGCAGCTTGAAGCAGGTCTTCCCCAGCTGACCAGCAAATCATGGTCAAGAAATCAGTGTTTGTTTGGTATGCTTCTGAAATTTTGAGATGGTTTGTGATCCAGCTATAGTTAATTAAAATAACATAATAGATTCTATAGAAAATGTCAAGCAAATAGGGGGAAAAAAGGACCCTCTGTATTCAATGACCTCGTAGTAAGAAAGAGGAGAAATAAACAACTATTTAGAATTCCAGACAAAATAAAGAGTTCCAAAGGAAGTACTCATAATATGCTATGGGAACACAAAAGTAAATCTGATGCTATGCAGATGTTCTTAAAGAAGAAGGTAGAGTTTTGGCTGGTTCTTAAAGGATTAAAAGGATTACACTAGAATAATCAAGAGGAAAGACAGTCCAGGCTAGCACCAACAGGAAGTATAAACATTTACCCGCTGAGGGAATGATAGTGTTCTTTTGTATATATGTATTGGTATGACCTGTTTGCAACTGAGAAAACTAGATCACATAAATCTCAAGATCACAAAGTTAGTAGATGGCAAAACTGGGTTCTAGAATCTAGGTCTCCTGATTCTAGTTCTAGACTTCTTTTCCATATGTGTTTACAGAGCCTGGTATAGAATGAAAAAACAAAAACAGAGAATTACCTTGTGCCTGGGAATAACCACAAGGACACAGGAGTAAGCAAATGAAATTAAGTGTGTATATCAGGCTAGTAATAATTATCATTATCACCACCATCATCATAACAACAACAAAAACAACAACCATAATAAAAACAAAAACTGCAATAGCCATAATATGAGGGTACTTCAAAAAAATACATGGGGCATGCAGCTGGCATTTCAGCGTGGTTAATTACTGCATCTGCACAATCAGCACAGAGGCACAGGTGCTGCTTTGTATAAACCAAGGATTGACTTGCACATTATCCATGGGGAATCTTCCAGTCATAACATTTTTCTCCAATCAAAATTCTACCATCTTTGGGCCGGCCCGGTGGCGCACTGGATAGTGCGCCGCTTGGGAAGCGCGGCCGCGCTCCCCTCCGAGGGTTCGGATCCCACGTGCAGACCGGCTCCCGCTCACTGGCTGAGCAAGGCATGGGAGCAACGCCGAGGCTTGCGATCCCGTTGCCGGTCCCGGTCCGGTACGGGGGCAACACTGAGGGTTGCAATCCGTTGCCGGACACGGAAAAAAGACAAAAGACAAAAAAAAAAAAAAAAAAATACATGGAAAAATAGAATTAGAAGATAATACAAATCTTTTAATGAACTTTTTGAAAACCCTTCACAGTTTATCTTTATTGCACACTTACCATGTGTTAGGTGTTTTATAAGTTATGGGGATCCAAACCATTAACCTTGTTAGAACGTGTTAGAACCGTGTTAGAACGGTTCTAACTGTGTTAGAACGCCACACTTTAACCAACTGAGCTAACTGGCCAGCCCTCCTTCCTTTGTATGTGGTATTTTAATATGTTATCTGTTCTTCACAATAGTAATCCTTTGAGGAAGGTACAGTTATTAGCCCCATTGAACAAAATAACATAAGTAAGGAACAGAGAAGATATGCCACTTTCCCATGGTCACACAGTAAGTGGGGGAGTTAGGACAAAACTATCTCTGTCTGTCCCAAGAACCTAAGCTGTAACCACTTCGTTCAACTTCAGCAAAAAATTAGAATCAGCTTTAAAAAATACCGATGCTCAGGACCTACACACACTAATTAAAAATAGAACCTCAATTAATGGAGTCCTAGGCATGAAACCATCTTAAAAACTCCTCAGGTGATTCTTTAGTACAGTGAGTGTTAAGAGCCACCAGTAGAAGGCTGGCCCATCGCTCACTCGGGAGAGTGTGGTGCTGATAACACCAAGTCAAGGGTTCAGATCCCCTTAACAGTCATCTTAAAAAAAAAAAAAAAAAAAAAAAAAGAGCCACCAGTAGAGCAAGGCTGGATAGAGTCAGAGGCAGGTGAATGAACTGGATTCAGAGTGTTTGTGAAGAGCAAGAAAACAAAAAACCCACCAGACAGAAGCCAAACAGGGTAAAACTGGTTTGTGAGTTTGTTCACAAGTTTATAAATCAAGTGGGAAAAACTTGGAATTAACTTACTGATAAAGGCAATGTTCTAAATGGAGAAAGATTTTCAGAGCAGCCAACTGGGGCATAATTGACCCATATTACAGGTGATCTAAAGTAACAATAATACTAGATTGCATTTGGACTCTTCAGAGGAAGAGGAAGAAAGAAGGGATGACAAAGTTTGCCATTCTGCCTGGCCTAATTCTAACTAAAATTTTGAAATTGTCCAGTTTAGATCCTGGCATCTTCACTTTCTGAATTGTCTTGTATTCTGTTTCCCAGGTAACTAAGATCTACACGTTTTCCTTAGCTCCCTGCTGCAGTGGACACACTCAAGTCCTCAAGGCAAATTGATCTATTACATGTCTAGAATTTGCATTACACAGTCAGTTGTCAATGATCATCTGAAGTGGGCTCCTCCAATGCAGAAAGCTGCCTCCAGGGACTTAAAAACTGGCATTGTCCTGGGACCTCACGTGAAACTCGCCATTAAGGCTGGACATAGGCTGAGAATCCTCGGAGTTAAGCAGACCCTGAGAAGCAATCAGTGCTGCCTCCGGGGCGGAGCAAATCAGTCTGACACCCATGCCTGAGAGCCAGACAAAGTGGCAGTGAGGCAGTGGTTGAGCAAGGACGGGAAAGTGAGGTTGCTGGATGCAAATGATTTTCCTGCCTCCTCTGTTTACTTGCAGAAAAAGAAATCAAGAAAGTAAGCCAATTTACAATAGTATTTTTTTTTCAGTTTATTTTGCCAAACCAGACTTCACATTTGCATGTTTCCTTGTCTATTAAATTTTCATGAACACCCCACTGACTGTAGGATCAGCAGCAAATGGTAGGACATAAAGTCCCTCGTGTATGTGCTTTCCCTTATAGAAATCCACATCCAAGTACAATGTCACTTTGATCCTCCTCAAAACCCCATGAGTGATGCAGGGTAACTGGTATTCTCCCCGTTAGATAGATGATGAAATTGAAGCTCAAAATGTAAAGAGTGTTAGAGTTTTAAATTATGAATTGAAAGGAAAATGGTCTCAGCTCATGACACAGCTTATTTATATCAAAATTGTAATAATTTTTTCAGCCAACAAATATTTTCTGAACACGTACACTGTGCTGGGTAAGGGGCTCTATCTAGGTAGAGACAGATAAATAAAACACACTTGGTGTACTAAAGGAAGCCAATAATCTAGAATAGAGATCAATAAACTATGGACTGTGGGCCAAGTTTGGCCCAATGCCTGTTTTGCTAGCTCAAGGTTTATTGGAACACAGCCATGCCCGTTCATTTATATACCACCGATGCTGCTTTTGTGCAGAGCTGTACAATTGTGACAAGAACTTTGTGGCTCACAAAGCCACAGATATCTACTAAGTCTTTATGGAAAAAGTTTGCTTATCCCTGACCTAGTAGAAGGAAGGTTAAGTGAAATCAAGTGTGACAGGTGTCATTATAGAATTCTGTGTGAGGTGTATAGTATGGACTCAAATGAAGCAGGGGAAGAATTCACAGGAAAAAAATGATGTTTTGAAAAGTATCCAAGCAGAGAGGCAGGATACAGAAATGCCAGACAGAGGTAGCAGTGTCACCAAAATAATGGAGGTGAGAAAGAGCAAGGCTTGTGCGAGAACTGTCAATAGTGCAGCCGAGCTGGCACTAATGATATGGTGAGTGGGGCATGGAGAATGGGGAAGAAGAGTCGGCAGACCTTCTCCTGGAGGACTTCATACACAGATCTAGAGCCACTGACTGGGCCCCAGAACCCTGGAGAATTTTGTGTGACAGATACAGGCTATACTAAAAAGGAAATCCTATATTTCTCTTCCAGGCTAAGTAACCCCCTAAGAGCCTTTAGGGGTTAGCAATCATGATGCCATCATATCATCACATGAGTTATAGTTTCAACTGAATATATTAAATCTCTTTAAATGTATTTCAAACTATTTCCTACCCTTATAATAGTTTATGGCAACTACAGTAATGGCTAAGAAGGAGAGTTACAGGGTACCAGGGGAGCAGATGATTAGGAGATCTGGTTTAATCCGAGGGAGTTGAGAAGGTTCCTAGGGTGGTCCCTAGGAAGAGACATTGAAGGCAAGACCCCAGAGCTGAGTAGACATTAACTACTAAGGAAAGAGTTGAGGAATCACATGAGAACTTTGTCTTAACATTTCAAAATCTGCAAAACCAAGTCATTTCAAACAGATACTCCCCTCCCTGGAAGGACCACTGGGTCAAAATCTCATTGAGTCACCTGCAGAATGGAAATAATAATGGTACACACTTCGTAGGGCTTCTCTAAGAACAACAAAAAGCAAGGGGTGGAGTGTGCTTAACATAAAGGCTAGTACGCAGTCAGCATGCAAGAAATGCTCAATATCAATCCTAGTGTTTCTTTTTCTCTGGTTTCTAAGAATGGTTAGCCAGACTTGTTTGCATTAAACCCCCTTCAGAGTCTAGGTGTAAAAAAATTGAGCTTGATAAATCAAAATTTTGATTCTGGAATATCAATTAAGAGAGTACATTTGGTGAATCTGTGAATCTGAGAGTCAGAAAGAAGGCAGAATTGAAGGCATTCCACCTCCTACTGAGTGTGGGACTCTCTTTTCAGAGTCCCCAACAGATTGTCTTCCAGTACACACCTTGATCAGGCCAGTGATGGAGCCACCTACTCCCTGACTGGGCAGCTCTGATCATGGGAAAATTGTTCTCCATATGTAACCCAAATTAACTTTCCTGAGACAGCTACCCATTGGCCTTAGTTCTGTCCTCTGAGTCATATAGAAGGTGGCTCTGTCCCTTCCTCGTGACAACCTTTCAAACCCCCTGACAGCAGCTTTCCTATGCAGAGCCCAGACCGTAGGATGGGATCCCTGCACCACACTGAGCTATTTTCTCTTTCCAAATTTAAGTGATTTTAAAAGATGGATCCTTCACCACAAAGCTCGCATCTTACACAGCTCTGTATGCAAGCACTCAACACAGTGTCTCTCACATAGTAGGCACTCAGTAAATGTCTTGCTAAAAAAAGGGAAGAATGCCTATTTTGAAGCATATTACTCTTCAAAAAGCAAAATAAAACTGAATAAGCTTTCAGCCAGTTTTACTCACAACTCTGGTGTCCATCAGAAAACATCATGGGAGAGTTAATAGAGATGGAGATTTCTGGACTACACCTTCAGAAAATGTGATTCCATCAATCTGTAATTTTCCTGGGCACTTGCATTTTTATTAAGAACCTTGGGTATCTCTGAATCAGGTGGCCTACTGACTACACTTGGAGAAATATGCTTTAAGCACTGCAGACATCAAACAAAACAACTTTTATTAAACTTCATATTAGGAAGTAGCAAACTCATTTTAGTTATTTTTACCTAGAACAACTTCTTATTTGCTCTCATTATTTTTTTCTCCTTGAAGCATGTTTTTCTGGGTTACCCAGCCATAGACCTCTTGCATGCTGAGAGGTAAGCATGCTCCACCTATTACATTCTTTGCAGACCTCCTAAGGAGATAATTAGGCATTGCAATTGATTGCAATTTATTAATCAGAACAGGATGTTATCAAATTTGGTGCGGGGAGCACAGTGCTGAAGTCTACTATAAATGCAAGGCGGGTGTGCACAGTGACAGAGGCAGGGGAATAAGACAAAAATCATCACCAAAAAATATCACAGGATGTTTTAAACTGATGTCCTATTTCACACTGTGGTGCTCTGGTCTATAAAATGGGGATATTTAAATATCTCTGGTCTACCACCACAACAGAATGAGAGGTTCATTCTCTCAATATTTATTAAGTGTCTATTACGTACTAGATACTACCCTTGGTGCTAATTTTACTTTAGAGAATAAGACCAAATCCTTGCCTCATCGAGAGACAGATAATAAACCTGCAAATACACACACCTCTATTCTACTCTACTCTACTCTACAGCAAATAAGTACAACTGAATAAACGGATAAAAAGGGAAAAAAGGAGGAGTGCTGGTGAGCTTTCCTACTACAAAAGAAAGTCAGGAAAGAACTCTCCGTGAGGCAGTATGTGAGCAGAAATCGAAGTGATGGAGTGTGCTCATGACGGTCTGGTGGGAGAACACTTCAGGAAGAGGGAAGGGCAATGCGAAGGTCTTGGTGGGCATCGGAGGGTGAGGCATGGACTCCTCGAGGTGAAGAGACAGCAGGAAGGCCTGCGTGACTGGAGAGGAGTGAGTGAGAAGGGGTGTGGTGGAGTCATACCAGAGTACACAGGTGGAAGTACCTTGAAGTGTGGTTGACAAAGGGATAGTGCTATTCCCACAGGATGTTAAGCCAGCAAGGATGGAAGCAACCCCCTAGTGCAGCCTCCTCATTCAGCAGGTGGGAAACGTAAGCCCAGACAGGTTATCGGATCTCTCTCCAGCCGCAGACGGGTGCCCAGGTCCTGTGCTGTGATACAAGTTCTGTTGTCAACTTTCTTGGGTTTGCTCTTGCTCCTCTTCCATTGCTTTTTCTTTCCTCTGAGTTTCTCCCTTTCCCATTCTGCTACCTCCTCCTCCAACTTCCCTTCCCTTTCCTTCCATATTCTACCCTCCCATCCTCTCTCCATCCTGCTCCTCTCTCTCTTCCTCCTCAGGGCATCAGTCTTTTCTGACTCCATGGCTTGTGGTCAGTGTTAGATCAAAGCAACAAGATTTATTTTTGTCTGAAAACAATTTTACCTGGAATTAGATAATTAGAATTGACATCTGAGAACCGAGAAATATCACTCTCTGAGTCCTCTCTCTACTCTCTTTAAAAACTACTTGTTATTTTGGCTGAAAATCCCTTTCCCAGTGTCCAATATATAAGCCATCTCTGTGATTACAGAGGTTGGATATCTGTTCTCCAATGCCAGGAATTTGGTGCAGAAGGTGCAAGCAAGACCAACTGTGGCAAAACCCAAACAGAGCACTCTACTGTAATGGGCAGGCATTAGGTAAAAGTCAGCACCATTAGGAACAGGGGAGGATAAAGACTTTAGCCAAACTACAGTAAATTGCTATCTCTTTTAAAGACATCTCTTTGTTCATGCCTAGCCCGTTTCCTGGGAGCAGATGTCTTGTTTCAGCCCAGAATCTTGTAAAAGACACTAAGGAATAGCGGTACTCTAAACATTGTTATCAGTGACCCAAACAGATGTCTGATTTCTGAACTGTGATGTAGAAGCTGTGCAATGTGAGTTTGTCACGTCCTCTCCCCAGCACACATACTCGAGTGAGTCCAAATACAAATCACTGACCATTACATTTCAATTTCATATTTCTAACCACATAGCTAGAGAATGCAGAGCTGGCATCTATAGAAATTGATTTCTCATTTCCTGTGGAAAGAGTCCTTTGCTGTCACAACAAAGAATATTCTTTCCTTCAGAAAGAAAGTAAAAGGAATTACTTGGAGTACTTTTATCCTACCAAGCAGCCAACATCAGTCTTTCACACAGCTTTTCAACTCCTCCAGTTTTACCAGCCACTGCTAAAAAATAATAGCTGCCTACATATAACTGAGTATCTACAAAGTAACAATCTAAAACTTACTTCCACATCTAATCATCCTGGAACTCAGTCTTCTCATGTGTAAAAGGAGGAATCGAATAAATGATGCTGAGATCTATAACAACTCTGCCGTTTTCTTTTTCTTCTGGGTTCTCAATTCCTCACATCAGGAATGATGCTATGCTAGAAAAAGAGTAGGGGCCAGACTTCTCCTTCCTGTCTCTCCTTACCACTGATCAAAAAAAGAAATATTTTTAGTTCTGTTTTATGTTTTTTAATCTTGATATTATTAAAATTATGTATGTTGCATTAATTTTCAGAGGAAGCAAGGAAGAGACTAAAATTTGTTTATGGATTGCTGTAGGGTGCTGGACAGTAATTCATGATCTTTTCAGGATTCAGCAGAATCTTTATTACATTTATAAATAGTGTTTCACAGACTGTCAAAGAAAAGATTTGGTAAATTCTTTCCCCAAAAAAGCAATAATAAAACTGGACAAAATTGTTAAAAGCAACCATTCTAAGACTCTGGAAGTTAACCAAAGGCATACAATAAATTGGGAAAAGTTTATTCAGAAAAACTATTCAACGTCTATAAAGGCTGTTGGAGTCTGTGAATTTTTAGGCTGATCCTATCCCTCTTTCCAGCCCCATGGCATGGAAGTTCTACCATGGCTGGACAGAGTTTTAGAGCACGCAGCTCTATCACCAGAGAGCTGGCTTAATTTGGAGCAGAGGGGAGAAAAGCCACATACCCAAGGGCATTACTGAAAATAATAGCACTCTCAGTGCCAGTCTGGGAAGGCAAACATCATAGTTGCCTGAGGCTGCAATACTGAGTCAAGTAACCGTTTAGACAGAAATGTAGTAGGAAAATCCGAGGAAGAAAACAGACACGATGGGTCTTGCTAATATCCCAAATGGTTCCTGGGGTCTGGAAAGCTGTGCCTGCTCAGGAGAGATGAGAGAGGGCCCCACCTATCTACTCATCCCTGACAGAATGTGAGTCCTTGCACAAGCAGAAAATAAAAGCTGGGGCAAATGTGAAAAGTGTCTAAACTTTGAAGGCATGCTGCAGTTTACACAGCGACATCAGCAAAAATATGAAATTCTCATGGTGTTTAAGCATAACTTCTAACCAATCTTTGTCTAACCACTAAGCTATGCTAACACAGAGGCAAATCCAGAAAGGCCAGACCTAAAGGTTAAAAAGAACATGAGTGGTGGGCCGGCCCGGTGGCGCACTGCTACAGTGCGCCGCTTGGGAAGCGCAGCGGCGCTCCCACTCAGGGTTCGGATCCCACATACAGACTGGCCGCTCACTGGCTGAGCGAGGAGCGGGGGCAACACCGAGGGTTGCGATCCCGTAGCCGGTCCCGGTCCGGTACGGGCGCGACACTGAGGGTTGCGATCCGTTGCCGGTCACGAAAAAAGACAAAAAAAAAAAAGAACATGAGTGGAAACATTAATGGTCACAAAATCCAGAGAGAAAGATTAGACAGAATTAGTGTAGCCAAAGCACTAAACACACAAACTGATAACTAAAGCAACAACAACATCCCCTGGGACTGGGGAAATCAGAATCCAGAGTGCTACCATATGTTATCTTAAATGTCCAATTTTTAACAAAAAACATTATAAAAAATAGAACAAAATATAAAAATTTGGCCAATACACAGAAAAAAAATTATCACTAGAAATGTTCTGTGAAGGCTCTTGACTTTAGCAGACAAAGACTTCAAAGCACCTGTTATAATAAAAACAGTAACAGGAATAAAGGCAGCCATGTTTTAAAAACTGAAGGAAAATATGGCAACAATAAATTACCAAATAGAGAACATCATTAAAGTGATAGAAAATATTAAAAAGACAAGATTGAAATTCTGGAGTTGAAAGTACAGTAACTAAAATAAAGAATACATAAGACTCCTGAGAGCGCCCAAGCCCTGCTGCGGGTTCGAGCGAGCAGCCCGAGACAACA
>NW_007727086.1:0-301 GCF_000696425.1 Galeopterus variegatus | reverse complement strand
GAAGGGCAAATAGTATATTTCTCAGACAAACAAAAACTGTGGGAGATCATCACCACACGACCACCCTTACAAGCAATTCTTAAGGGAGTACTGGGATTGGATCCTGGAAGAAAACTACCACTGCGATAACAATCCAAGTAAAATAAAAATCCACTACTATAATAAAAATGACAATCATGAAAAGAAAACAAATGAACAAAATCACTAGCGGCAACATCAGGAACCAACAAACACAGCAAGCAAACAGCAAAACAGAAAGCAAGGAACAAATAACACCTAAGAAAACCAAAAAAATAATAAT
>NW_007727085.1:454630-482954 GCF_000696425.1 Galeopterus variegatus | reverse complement strand
GCTTTGGTGATGGGACACAATAACTAACTACATTGTATATTGACAAAATAAAAAAAAAAAGCATATTTACAGAGAAACTTATGGAATTGTAGTTAATATAAATGTTTAAAAATCTAATTGAAATTTCATAGTTTAAACATGTTAAGAAAATATGAATCAAGAAAAAGTGTGGACAGTGAATAAAAAATCATGGCTTGCAAAAAAAAAAAACATACTAGAGGAAAAAATTATTTTTTTATTCTTCCTGTAGAAAATTATATTACAAAATTATTGTTATATGAAGAGGCAATCAAAAGGTGCACAGCTACAAAGCATAAGAGAAAGGTATTAAAAAGCCGCTAACAAAACTTGCTATTTTTCTTTATTTTGTAATTATGGTATTTGTTAATTTTTTAAATTTTGTGATTTGTTGTGATTTCTATTCTCACTTTGAATATTCTCTTTCAAACATAAAATAACCATAGAGATAGGTAAGTAGATAGATAAAAATATGTGTAATATTGCAGGGAGAGAAAGCAAATAAATGCAGGGATAGCATACATAAACAATTAGATCAGGGCTGAGCCCGTGGCGCACTCGGGAGAGTGCAGCGCTGGGAGCGCAGCAGCGCTCCCGCCGCAGGTTCGGATCCTATATAGGGATGACCAGTGCGTTCACAGCGCTCACTGGCTGAGCGCGGTGCCGCTGGTGTGGACAAAAAAAAACAAAAAAACAATTAGATCAAAGGCAGTATAAATATATAATAAAGAATATGCTCAGTTGCAGATTGGGAAATCTAAATAATGAGGGATAGGTAGCTTATTTAGTATTTCAAAAGAACAAGGAAATTTAGAGTTGTCTGATAAAAAACATTTTTTATTGAATTCAAAAGTAATAAAACACTATTGGATTTGAAATATTTATCTAGGGGCCGGCCCAGTGGCACACTGGATAAGTGCGCCGCTTGGGAAGCGTGGCGGCGCTCCCGCCCGAGGGTTTGGATCCCACATACAGACCGGTTCCCGCTCACTGGCTGAGCGAGGCGCGGGAGCAGCGCCGAGGGTTGCAGTCCCGTTGCCGGTCCCCGGTCCGGTGCGGGGGCAACACTGAGGGTTGCGATCAAAAAAAAAAAAAAAAAAAAAAAAAAAAGAAAGAAATATTTATCTAATTGTTTTTGAACTGAGTTTGATTTTTGTTGTTTTGTTGTTGGTGGTGGTAATTTGTTTACATTGGCACTATTTTTCAAACCTGTTTGAGTCAAGTTTTCATACTTAGGCTGCCTTGTCTCCCAATTTTCATATGGCTTTTTCTTTTAGGGCATCTTAGCTCCATCTATGAAGAAAAAGACCTTGGTTAGAGTAATATGATTAAGTCCATCAATTCCTTGGCCTTTTCATTGTTCATTACTGTCCGATAATGGCAGGAGAAATAGTAAGACCTGCAAAATTTCATTGTTTATTACTGTCCAATAATGGCAGGAGAAAAACCCAAGCTAGTTAATTTTGCTTCTTGTTAACTGCTTTGTTGAAAGGTCAATTAGGGTAATAAGGTGAGGTGAAGATTATCTTTCAATATTAGTTATCTTTGTAAGTTCTTTTTCTCTAGTATTGTGGATGATTTAAGGTTGATTCAATATGGCCGGAGCATTTTAAAGCACCTTTAAAAGATACTAACTACTCTTTGAAGATGCAGTTTGTAATTAATTGTGCAGAGAGTTTTATTGTTTGGACTGAAAAGTAAATTAATCCAAAAATGCAGAATTTTCACATTGTTTGTGACTTTTCAATTTAGTACTATTTGTTCTAAAATTATTTCATTAAATGCCGCATATGCCAATTAGCATTGAAATTTATACATTTTTGATAACACTCTTTGAACATAAATTATTTGAAAACAATTATATTGGTCATATGTAGGCTTCTCTAATTTGAATAATTCCCTCAAGATCATTCACCTTTTGAAAATACATATCATTTAACATCACAGAAAGGGTAATATACTAAAGTACTGAATACAGTATTGCATTCATCATAGGTGTTTAGAAATGACCTGTTGATAACAAAAAATAATAGAGGATAAACTTTATGATTTGTTTTTTCAGACAAATTTAATCTTTGGCACTAAATATATACACAGTGTTAAATTGTTATATTGTGTATGTTCTAAAAAGCATGCAACATGTTTTTCAGTAACTGTGCTAATTGGTGTATGTTTGTTTTCTTAGCAAGATGTTTGGGAAACCCTGCTAGAGGCTTTGGAAATTTTCATCCGAGCAGATCACCACCAGCAGATGTTTAACATTAAGCAGTTATTGAAAGCAGGAGTGGTTCGTCACTTTCCACTGACTTGTCAGGTTTTGCAGGTACTTTTCACGTTACTGTACTTTTGGAGATGCTTTTTGTAGTTGTTTCTGTTTAATACTCTGTACTATGGATATCAAATTTTTGTGGGACTTTCAATGGGGATTTTTTTCCTCCTTTTCATCCTCTCTGTTCTACTGGCTCTCTTCTTTCAAGAAATAGGAGTTTTTCAACTCCTGCCTCTTATACCTTAATCTTTACACTGTCATCATTCCTAACTCAGTTACAAAAATACAACTACTACTAAATTTCTGAGATGTTTCTTTATGTTGGGATATAGTAATAATTTTGTGGTCTCTTGAACATCAGCAATAGTTGATGAATTTTAACTTGTTCCATATCCCTTAAATAACACCTTACAAATATGTATTATTTTAATAAATATGAATTTGCTGAAGGTCTATTTTATATGCTAGAATTAGCATCTTGAAAATACATCCAAAATATGTTAAAAAACGGGACTAAATTTACCAGTTATATTGTGGTGTCTGTGCTGTGGCCTGGCTTCTAGTTAAATTTTTTTCTCTGCCTTTGTAGATGTCCTTTTATCTGCTTGGTTTGTATATTGGACTGTTTTCCAAGTTGTCTTTTTCCGTGTCCGGCAACGGATCGCAACCCTCAGTGTTGCCCCCGTACCGGACCGGGGACCGGCAACGGGATTGCAACCCTCGGTGCTGCCCCCGCGCCTCGCTCAGCCAGTGAGCGGGAACCGGTCTGTACGTGGGATCCGAACCCTCGGGCGGGAGCGCCGCCGCACTTCCCAAGCGGCGCACTTATCCAGTGCACCACCGGGCCGGCCCTCCAAGTCTTTTTTAAAAAAAATGTATGAGGCATCTATTAGAACTTTGTCAATTTAGATAAGTACAGATGTTCCGTGGGATTAGTAATGTTTTACGTTTTTAGTGCCTTTGCTTCAGTGGCACTAGAGGTTTCTCATTGTAGTTGGGCTAAAATCCACAATCTATGACAACATCCATAAGAAGGCTTTTATGATCTGACTGCCCTCCTGTTTCATCTTATACCACTTGGCCCTCCTGGCTTTCTTTCCCTTTCTAAACAAGTGAGGCTTTTTCCCACCTCAGGTACATGTTCTTTTTGCCTTAAAAGTTATTGATCTCATTCTTTTCTGGCCAACTCCTGCTTATTCTTCATGCACAGCTTAAAACTTACTTCCAGGGAGAAACCTTCTCTGCCCTTCCCATCTAAATTAACTCCTTCCCCTTTTTATGAACTTACTCACACTCCATCCACACGTAATTTGTTAGAGATTATAAACAGGTTTCCTCTGTAAACCTCCCGAGGACAGGGATATGTTTTTTGTTGATCACACTGTAACCCCAGTACCTGGCACACATAAGCACCCAATAAATATTTGTGCAATGAATGAACTCTAAAAAAACCCAGAAATATTTTATTGCCTTTCTTGGCTTCTATGGTAAATTTAACTATTGTCTTCAGAAATACAATGTGGTGGGCCGACCCCGTGGCTTACTCTGAGAGTGCAGTGCTGGGAGCGCCGAGGCCGTGGGTTCGGATCCTATATAGGGATGGCCGGTGCATTCACTGGCTGAGCGCGGTGCAGATGACACCAAGCCAAGGGTTACGATCCCCTTACCAGTCACACACACACACAAAAAAAGAAATACAATGTGGTGGTCTCTCAGGCCCCTGCTTACTGAATGTTTTATGCATCATTTATGCATCAGTTTTCCTCTAAATCTGTTTCTTTGTATATTGGCCAATTTTAGTAAGTTCATACTACATTGGTTGTTCTTATTCAGTCTTTTCATGTCAGAAAAGTAGCACTTATAAACTTGGAGATTTCAATATTTTTAGTGTTTTCACTTCCATTATTATTTATAAAAATGCTAGAAAAATCTTTGTACCAATTCCTTTTCCTGAAAAGTATATTTCTTTACCCTTCTTCCTTCAAAGACCTCATTTTTGAAATTAATAGCTATTAAGCACAGCTTTATGTTAGGTATTGTGGGAAGTATGTAAAGAAATGAACTTAGTCTTACTTTTAAGATGTCTCAGAGTCTTTATGGTATTTCAGGAAGATTAACAAATTGGTAGTATATTGGATGTGAGACAGTTTTAGTAGTTTGTGAGTACAACATAAGAACCTGAGTGAAGGTGATAAAAATGGGAATGTAAACATAGGAAGAATATGAAAGACAATATATTAACAGAATTAATAGAGCTTGATTCTCTTTACATGGGAGCTTCAGGGGTTTTATGTTTTATTCTGTAGACTCAGTGTTCTCTTCTTAAATCTGAGGTAGTCAAACTAAATTGTTTTAAAATTAACATAAGTCCTCTGATTCAGCAATACGCAAGAGTAAATGAAGGAGAGTGGATGTAGGGATAGGTATTTGGACATAGGGAGAGGGAAGATGAAGAAGTTTACCTCCCATATCCTTGATCTAGAGGCCTTCTGCTACCCATTGGTGAGGTGGAATTGGAGAATCTAAACAATGTATTTATATCCATCTTTATTTTTAGTAATTATTTGGCATTCTACTAAGTCTCATTATTCCAGGCAGTAGATGATGCAGTAGAAAGAGTTCAGAGACCTGAGTCTGAATTTTACTTGTACTACTTACTTATTTTCTGTGTGATTTAAACTAGTCACATAACCACTTTGAGCCTCATATTCTAGAAATGAGGGATAAAACCTCACCAAGCTGTTGTGAGAAAGAGCTTTGTAATCTGGAGCACATTATATTAATGTAACTAGTTTTGTCTGTCAGAAATTTTCTCTCCTTTTCCCATAGTAGTAGTAGCAGTAGTAGTGGTGGTGGTGATTATGGTGATAGTAGTAGTAGTAGTAGTAGTAGTAGAAGAAGAAAAAGAAGAAGAAAAAGGAGTAGTGTTGCTTTGTGTTGCTTCGCCCCCCATGGATTTGTCACCCCTCTTCCCCTGGGTGACTGAGATGTAAAGGATTATTCAAAGCCCATCTCTTCTGAGCAGTGAGAGGCCCTGAAGTGGTTAACTTCCCTTGGGAACACTCAAGCAAGAGGCATCCCTTCCTCAGGAAATTAACCCCAAATTGGGGTTCTCTTCTTACATTTATTTTCCAGACCAGGAAGTTACAGGAAGAGAACATAGGTGGGGTTATAGTTTAACAATATAGGCTGGTAACTTTCAGTGAAACAAGTCAGATGACATTCTGTTAGACAATTAAGTGATCTTACAGCAGTTTCTCAGTATCTTTACATAACAATCAATAACTAGTCTGTCCTTGAGCCAGCAACCTTGCTGTGCCACAAATCTTTATCTTACACCAGAAACTTTATAGCCTGAGGAAAATTTCCAGTCCTCCACATGGTCAATACTTGAAACTACAAGGCTTTGGAAAACCCGGCCCTGTGAGGTACATATGCTTTATAGTATATTCCACATCTCTCCCATTTTATTTATTTAAAAGAAAAAGCAAAAGCTTACAAAAACTTATTCAAAAGAGACATTACCCTTTCTATTTAACTCACATGCACTCTCATTCTGGTCTCCCTAGTCCTTTAACAACTGGAAATGATATGGCTGATCCTTTTGTTATGTATAATAATGTTTTACAAAAGGCTATTGATTCTCATCAGTTTTTTCATCAAGGGGCACGAGCCTTAGCTAAGATGCATCAAATTTCTTACAAACAAGTTCAAGATATTGTTCATGCTTGCCCTGATTGTCAAAGATTTTCTAAATCTACTTTTCCTGGAGGGGTTAATCCCCGAGGAATAAAAAGTAATGAAATTTGGCAGATGGATGTCACTCATTAGCATAATGAGTCCATTTAGACATCTTAAATATTTACATGTTACTGTTGATACTTATTCTGGTTTTATTCATGCTACTGCCCAAACAGGAGAAGTTGTTAAACATTTCAAAAAACAATGTCTCTCTGTCTTTGCTACCATGGGAATTCCAGCTCAAATAAAACAATGGGCTGGCATACACCTTCAAAGTCTTTCAATTATTCTGTAACGATTGGAACATTAAACATGTCACAGGAATCCCATATAACCCCACCAGCCAGGCAATTGTTGAAAGGGCTAATGGTCTTAAATCTCAATTAAATAAACAAAAAAAGGACAATATAGATATAGGAATGGCCCCTCATAAACAGGTCTTTCAAGTCTTTGTTTACCCTAAATTTTTTAAACTGCAATTCCCAAAATTTAAGCACCACAGAATGGCACTTTATCCCTCCTGAAAAGAAGCCTAAACCCTTGGTTTTATACCACCACCTACTGACGGGTCCACAATGGTTGGGACCTGCTGAATTGTTAACATGGGGAAGAAATTATTTTCCATAATGGATTCCAATCCTTTTTTGCAATTATAATAACGTCCGCCCCCGAGTCTACCAACCCTGTTATTAACTTTTGTTCAACAGATAATGTTAACAGTGGCTGAGCATTATTTAATTTTTGTATCCAGAAAGCATCAGGAGAAGCAGGAGATTGAGGTTTGATTTTGTTTCAGAAAACAAAGAGGACAAGAGAACAAGTTGAGCTATTTGAGTCCCTTTAGGAATTACATGATATCCTAAACCAGTTATCATAACATGAGTTGGTCCCAACTTATCAGGTGGAATTAACTCTGGAATAATTTGGACACCATTTATAGAGTATTTTGGATTGCCTAGTATAATACCAGGGGTGTTAAAAGGTAATGGACCAGAGAAATTTGTTGTCCCTAACTTCACTTGTCCTGCTTCATCTAAAATAATATCTTTTGTTAAGGTCAAATTGACAATTGTTTGATCATTTATTTGAAATCTGGGGGAGGAAAATTGTCCTGAGGAGGAGTCCAGATTTGAGCCTGAGCATTGAGAATTCGACCCCCTTTGTTTATTGGGGCGTGGGATCTGGCACCACCTTCCTCATTTCTCGAAATAGGATTGCCTTCTGTATCAAATTTAGATCTGCACTGATTTGACCAATGAAATCCTTTTTTACATTTAGGACATTTTTACATTTTGTTTTGGTTTAGTCTGTTCTATCTCTCTTCTGAGTGAAACGAGTCAGGCAGAGAAAAAGAAATTCCACATGTTCTCACTCATTGGTGGGAGCTAAAAAAAACAAACAAATTAATTCACCCACATACACACACAAAAAAAAACCGGGGTGGGGGGGTGGGGAAGAAGATATAACAACTATACTTCCATGAAGTTGTTACAACAAGCAAACAGAAAGGACATTCTTGGGGGGGAGGGGAGAGAGGGAGGAGGGCGGGAGGTGTCGGTGATGGGCCATAATAATCATATACAGTGTATATTGACAAAATAAAAATTTAACGAAAAAATAAAAAAAAAACAAAACATATTTTAGATTGGAGAACTGCAGCAAGAATTTGGGCTTTATGGGTTTCAGTGCCAAAATTCTGGCAGGCTTTGATCATATCAGCAAGAGTGGAATTTTTATTTTTCATTGAAAGGAGGACCCTTTGGCAGTCCTCATTAGCATTGTCAAAAGCCAATTGTAATGAAAGTACTTGGGCTGCCTCAGCATTGTCAGTTTGTCTAGTTATGGCATCTTGAAGACGATTAATAAAATCTATATAAGGCTCAGAGGGGCCCTGTCTAATTGTAGTGAAAGATTTAGTGGGAGTATTTGTTTCAGGAATTCTGTTCCAAGCTTTTATGGCTGCACAGGTTGTTTGATCAAGTAATTGTTGAGGAAGTAAAGCTTGTGCCTGAGGTGTTATAAAATCTCCTTCCCCAAATAACATATTCCTATCAATTTGAACATTATTTCTGTAAATTTTCCAGTAAAATATTATGTAAGGCTTCCCGATATTCTTGTAGCCATACTGTGTATTGAGCAGTAGTTAAAACAGTTTTTCCAAGTGTATTCCAATCCCAGAGTGTCATATTATACTTAGTAGCAATTGATTCTAAGTGTCCCTTAGTAAAAGTACTATGTAAGCCATTTTCTATTATGCTCTTTCTAAATTTTTGAAGCAAGAAAAATGAGAGGTTTCCATGTCTGGGCTGAGTCCCAGTTCTCACAACAGGAAAGACATGACAAGTATCAGTTTCCATGTTGTGTCCTTTAATACAACGTTCCATCAAAGGAGTGGTTGAATTGTTCGCTTCTAAAGGTGGTGGTGGAGGAGGAGGAGGCAAGGATTGTTTCTTATCCTCCTTAGTGACAGAAACACGTTGTTGCTTTTTGTTAGGGTCCTGAACAGATCTTAAAGCAACTCGACATAAACTCCAAACCATTAGATGAGAAGCCTTAACTGGATCTATTGCATTTTTTAACTGTCAGCCAATTTGTTCCCAACCCTTAATATCAAGATTCCCTTCTTTAAGGTACTGAGGGCATTGTTGTCTAATAACCAATAACAATTCAGTTAGTTGACGCTTAGTTACCTTATACCCTGCTGCCTTAAGGAGACATTGAAGTTGTGACCTATATTGAGCTTCCTTTGTAGACAGCGAGATACCCATAGCTGGAAGAATAGATAGAAAATTGGAAGAGAGAGAAAGCAAAACCTCCAGGTGAAGCCCTAATTAGACACTGCCACAGGCGTGCAATTGCTAATCAAAAGCCACCTGTGATTCCCTTACCAGGATGTGTCTCCCTTATTAGGGACTCCCTTGCGGGGATGAGCCGGATGTCCTTTTCCTCTCTAATTCTTGGCAGGTCAGTCTCTGATTCGCTGGGATTCCTCACACGGGGCACCAAAGTAGTAACATTAGTAGTAGTAATGATAGTACTAACAGTAGCTAAGATTTATATGGAGCTTACTATGTGATGCACTGTTCTAATAGTTTATGTCATTTAATCCTTATAATAACTGTATGAAGTAGCACTAGTAGAAGGGTACTTCAAAAAGCTCATGAAAAAATTTGTATTATCTTACCATTCTGGTTTTTCATGAACTTTTTTTTCCTTTTTGTCTTTTTTCGTGACCAGCAACGGGATCGCAACCCTCGGTGTCGTGCCCGCACCGCGCTCAACCAGTGAGTGGACCAGTCTCTCTATGGGATCCGAACCCTCTGCGGGAGCGCCACCGCACTCCCAAGCGCCGCACTCTACCGAGTGCGCCACTGGGCTGGCCCTTTCATGAACTTTTTGAAGTACCCTCATATTATCCCCATATTATAGACAGACTGAGGCATGGAGATGTTAAATAACATACCTAAGACCACACACCTAGTGTGAGTGGAGGGGCCAGAATGCACACCTAGGCAGTTTGGCTTCTGAGTCCATGCTCATGAGTGCTATAATATAACTTTGCCTCACTTAGTCGAGATAAATGGACCAGAAATAAGTTGCCCTCAGTTTTAATGAATTTTTAATAGCAAGTTTGCTTGAATTGAGAAATAGCAACTCAGTGGTAAATACGGTCAGACTAGAGTAGTAAAAGCAACAGAATTCTATTTTAAGAAGGATATCTTGCTTAAATGAAAAATCGTAGTTAAGTTGGCAGTTGTCTTTAAATCTAAAGAGAGTTGATTTTTATTTTTTCAGGAACACAAAGAGGGGCAGCTTACATCCATGTCCCGAGAGGTTTGTAGATCATTTGTGAAAATTATAGCAGAAATCCTTGGATTGCTTCCAGACTTGGAATTATTGACAGTTATCTTCAATTTCCTTTTAGCAGTTCATACTAATACTTAGATTTGTCACAACCCCACGAACTACTTTTCTTTGCACATAAGTAGGTACAGTCATTTTTGTTGGAGCTTAGATATCTGTACCTTCATTTTATTCTTCGCACTTGATTAATATTTATTTGATATTCATTGAATGGCTTCTCTGTGCTAGAAACTTCCCTAATTACATACTTAGGGTTGGGACAGGACAGAGAGTTATAGAATGGGTCTCTGCCTTCAGGGAGCTTAAATGCCAAGGGGAGAGAGGAGACATGCACTCAAATAACTACAATACAAAACAATATTTGGTAAGTACCTAATAGACACAAAAGAACAACAAATGAGATTTCAGAGGAGGGTTTTATCAGACCTCAGTGGAGAGAGAATATTTAATAGATTACATGATATCTGACATGGGCATTGAAGAATTTGTGTAGAATTTGATATGTACTCTGAAGAATTAGCAGAGAGAATGACTTGAAGGAAGGAAAAATAGAAAGGGAAGAAATAAGGACTAATGAATTCTACCTTTGCGTAGGGGATCTATAAAGGAGAAATGAGAAATAATACCATAAATATAGTTTAAGATTATCATTTATTTATTTTTTTCCTATAAGGTCATAAAAAATGGGTCCTTGAATGTAAGGCCAGAGAATTTGAACTGTATTCTAGTTAGAGGTCATTGAAAGTGTTTTGTTTTGAGCAAAGAGATATGATGTAAGTAAATTATTGCAGTAGGGTTCAGAAATAAGAAATTAAGGGAAGTAAGACCAATTATAGTAGTCTGTAAGAGACAAAATAATAGAATCTGGGCATAGTAGCAGTGGAACTGGGAGGAGGAGGGGTAAGTGAGGAAATGGGAAGGTAGGAGGGATGGCTCTGGGATGTAAGGCAAAGAGGACACTGTAATGACATGTTGCATTCGAGGTGCCCTGTAGTTATTCGTAGCATAGTTATCTAGCAGACGATTGGAAAGGAGGGTTATAACATGGGGGAAGTTACAAGGAACTACCCATGTAGAAGTGGGCGGAAGCCCTAAGAATAGAGTTTAGATAGAGAAGGAAAGAGGAAACTAAGGACAGAACTACTGGTAACATGACTCTTTAGAGGATGGGACAAGAAAGAGGAATCAGTGTAAGAGAAAGATGGAATAATCAGAGTTTTTAAAAAACTAGGAAAATGTAATGTGGTAAGAGAGCAAGCAAGAGTGAACCTGTGAGAAAGCCAGGTAGTAAATTGTGAGTGGAAAACTGGCTGTCAACAGCCATTTTAAGAAATGTAATACATGAGTGAAGTGATTGAGCAGCAGTAAAAGTACAAATGAAATTAGATGGCTTATCTTTGTGGTGGGCTCAGCACGCTTAGTGGATAAAGTACTGCGTGAGATTCTGGGAGCAGCGTAGTCATGAAAATGAATAGAGTATGAAGAGCCCTACAGCCTCATTGAGGGGAGAGAGACATAAACAGATAATTGTACCATACCATGTGGAAAGCATAGTGAGAAGTCAACATCTTGGGCCGGCCCGATGGTGCACTGGAGAGTGCGCCGCTTGGGAGTGTGGCGGTGCTCCCGCCGAGGGTTCGGATCCCATGTGGAGACTGGTTCCCGCTCACTGGCTGAGTGCGGTGCGGGCGCGACACCGAGGGTTGCGATCCCGTTACCGGTCAGTAAAAAAAAAAAAGACAAAAAGGAAAAAAAAAAAAAGAAGTCAACATTTCATTTTCTGGTAGCACAGCACATGATGAGGGCAGAGGGGGCCTTTTATGGAGGAGATGATTCTGGCTCTGAGTCTGAAAAGATGTCTGGGAGTCCAGGGGAAGGACTTCCAGGCAAAGGAAGCAACAGGGAGTGGTGAGAAGTTGGCATTGTTGAAATGTCATATAAGAAGCCGGGCTGGAGATCAGCCCAGGGACAAATCGTGGAGATGCTTGTAGACAAGAAGCTTGGGCTTTATCCACGCTGGTCAGGAGTCAGCAGAAAGCTACTGGCAGGTTTTAAGCAGGAGTCAACATTTGAGAGAGAGAACTCTGGTAGCTGTGAGGATTTGAGGGTGACAAGATGTCCATCAGGGATGCCATTTAGAAATCCATGATGGTAATCCAGGTGAGAGAGATGATAAAGCCTGCATTATAGCACTGTGGTAGGGATGAGAAGAGTTGAAGAAACAGGAAATAAAGTCAGTAGAACCTGGTGAGTGACTCGCTATGGATAAAGGAAAGGTGGTTGTTGAAGGTGGCTCCAGTTGTGCATGGGGAGTGGGCTTCTGCCAAACTAAGCAGAGAACACACGGGGAGTGTGCTGATGGCAGAAAGATTATGCCGATGTAGATTGGTTGCATTTGTGGTACATTGAAGAAACCAAGCCATCGAATTTACAAGTGTGAAGCTCAGAGAGGAAGGTTAAGCTGGGAGTATTAGTCTAGGAGTCATGTTAGGCATTGAAGGGGATGTATAAAAACATAAGACACAGTCTCATCCTCAAGGTCTAGGTGGATGAACCGTGTCCTTGAGAAATCATAACATATAAAAAGTGAACAAGTGTTAAACCATAGAAATAACTAAGTACAGTTGGAGTTCAAAGAAAAGTTCATGTGGCCAGTAGTAATAACAACAAAAACCTGTAGTAAGAAATCATAGAGTATAATAACTCATATAAGTGCGCATTAGTATAAAGTTTGCTTTTTTTTTCTCCTTGAACATCTTTTTTGTCAAAATCTAATGGTTTGCTTTTGAAGTTATATTTTGTTTTATCCTTTTTCTAAAGTTTGCTGTCTCAAAACATTTTTTGATTATAGATGGCAAGATTTTTCAGGAGAAAGTAAAATCAATCGTGTATACCTGAGGCATTCCAACAGTGGAGGAAAGTCCCTGACTAGCCCTGGATTTACAGAAATAAATCTGTCAGGTTCTACTGCTTCACCTCCTGAGGGTAAAAATAGCAATAATGAAATCACAACCCTTCACATGATAGTTCTGAATATTTACAGACAATTCAATTGTACCTGTTTTAGCAGTATAGCAAAACTTGATATTCAAACTAAATAAATAGAAGATTAAGCTTAAAATTATAGAATATATGTAAGGGATCCATTTTCACTACTTTCTGGTATCAGTAACTCACACTCAATTTAACAAGAGAGACCCAGCACAGGTCCTCAGGAGAACTTAAAAAACAGGTGAGGCTCATGCCTTCTTGCTTGGGCATTCTCTGGCTCCTCTTACCATAGTCATTTGTCTTTTATTAAGCTTCTGATTTACTTTTTCATATTTTTCAAAAGCTGTTTTTGTCTTTCTCTCTTCTTTCTACCTAAAACAATCATTCTAGACAACTTCACTTGTATATGAATGGCCATCCAGTACTCCAGCCTCACGTTCCTTGACTTGGGGACCGCCACCTCTCCTTATCTAGCAGTCTGCCCGCACCTGTCCTGGACTTTATCATCAGCAAGAGCGGTTTACTGGCACTTCTACAACTCTCGTATCACACTGTCTATTCTATCTATAAGATCTCTTTTTAAATCAAATGCATCACTCTGAAACATTTTCAGGTTCAGTCATGCCCTATTTTTTTCTGTCTTTTGAATGGAATCTTTTGGCAGCTTTAGCTCTTCAGCCAAAATTCAGAAATAACTGGAAAATCTTCTGAGCCACGGAGCTATTTTATTGCCACCAAGCCTACATTCTAAAGCAGTTCATTCAGTGCCTATATAATCTATATCAGTGCTTCTCAAATTTTTTTTTTTTCCTTTTTGTCTTTTTTTTTTCGTGTCCAGCAACGGATCGCAACCCTCAGTGTCGCGCCCGTACTGGACCGGGACCGGCAACGGGATCGCAACCCTTGGTGTTGCGCCCACACCTCGCTCAGCCAGTGAGCGGGAACCGGTCTGTATGTGGGATCTGAACCCTCAGCGGGAGCGCCGCTGCGCTCCCAAGCGGCGCACTGTAGCAGTGCGCCACCGGGCCGGCCCATCAAATTTTAACATGCAAAAAAATTACCTGTAGAGCTTGTTAAAACACAGATTCCTGGGACCCTCCCTTCTACATATTCACTAGGTCTAGCATGGAGCCGGAGAAGGTGAAGTTCTAGCAGTCTCACAGGTGGTGCTGATTCCATGCTGCTGGTCCACGGACCACACCTTGAGTAGTGTATTAGTCCATTTCTGTTGCTTATAAGAAAATACCTGGAATGAGTGATTTATAAAGAAAACAATTTATTGCTTACATTTTCAGAGGCTGGGAAGTCCAAAGTCCAGGGAACACATCTGATGAAGGCTTTCTTTGGTGGGGACTTCAGTGATGGCAGGGTATCACATTGAAAAATGGAGGAGCAGAGAGAGCAGAGACAGACTTTCTTCTTTCATGTCTTTCTGTGTATTTAGGTCTTCTTCTTTTTTTTTCCTTTTTGTCTTTTTTTACTGACCGGTAACGGGATCGCAACCCTCGGTGGTGCGCCCGCACCGCGCTCAGCCAGTGAGCAGGAACCGGTCTCCACATGGGATCCGAACCCTTGGTGGGAGCGCTGCCGCGCTCCCAAGCAGCGCACTCTCCAGTGCGCCACCGGGCCAGCCCGATTCTTTCTTCTTTTAAAACCCTCAGAACCATGCTCCTGACCACCATTATCAATCCATTCACTATGGCATGGTCCTACAATCTAATCACCTCTTCAAGGCTCCACCTTTCAATTACCATAATAGGATTTCCGACCCTCTTAACAGTCACAGTGGGGGCCAAGTTTCTAATACATAAAACTTGGGGGCCACAATTCAAGCTTCAGTGAGTTTGGGGAGGACATTCAATTCGCTACAAGTAGCATGCAGTACTCTTACACTACGCTTACAAGGAGAGTGATTTTTCTGGTCTCCTCTATAGACTATAAGAAGTAACATTGGAGAGCTGCTAATAGCAGCAAGAAGTAGCTACAGAAATGGACGAGAGAGAACTGTCTAGAGCCCTTTAGTCTTGTAATAAGAACAAGCACTACCATTTATTGAGACCCTGTCATATGCTGGGCAGTGTGCAGGTGCATCACAAATATGCTCTCACTTAATCTTTAAAGCAACCCTGCAAAATGGATATTATGAACCCTCATTTTACATTTGTAGAAACTAACCCTCATTTGGTACAAGTACGTGATTTAGCTAAGGCCATCTCACTAACA
Organism: Galeopterus variegatus; assembly: GCF_000696425.1. Classification (NCBI taxonomy): domain Eukaryota; kingdom Metazoa; phylum Chordata; class Mammalia; order Dermoptera; family Cynocephalidae; genus Galeopterus; species Galeopterus variegatus. The sequence goes on along the minus strand of NW_007727085.1, from coordinate 467,848 downwards.
GCACTGTCATTTGCATCTGGTTACATCTAGTTGCAAAGCCCATACTCTTTCCACTTATCAAACTGCATCCTGGTGACTGCATGCTGAGGTTAAACTAAGCTTCACTTCATTCACTTAACTTCACCACAGTAGAACCATTAATCCTAAAGCCTTTGAATCATTCAGCCAATGTTGTATTTTGTTAAGGAGACACGAAAAGACATTTGTTTTTGGAATATTGTAAAAGAAAGTGGTTAAAAGAGAGATAGTTTGGCATTTAAGAATTTTAAGCATTAGTTACTAGGAAAATTAACCTATGTGGATTCTTTAACAGTGCTAGATAAATGTACTCTTGCTGTGGTTGTGACTTATAGTGCAGAAGAGAAGTGGTCCCACTTAAAAATCTACCTGCTCTCACCAGGAAATAGTTCCTCCAATATTATACCACAATGGATGGCTACTTACATGCTGCATTCCAGAAGCCTACCCGCATTTCTCTCTTCTTCACCACCATTGCAGCCACAAAAACTGACTGGAAGTTTGGGTCATAATATTGACAAGTTACAAAATGTTGCAGATACTTTTGTTACTACCCAACTAGAAAAACAGAATGCTTTGGGGTGTTTCAACACACTGAAAAAAAGGCAAAGAGGATACATTCATCAGTAGCTGTGAGTCTGCAAAAATCTTTTGTGAAATGGGAGCTGTCCTCTTAGCCCAAGTGTCTGTCAATGGTGTCCCAAAAGGAACATTGGGATTTCCAGTAGTCAAAGTAGATCATAAAGAGTTGAGAGCAGAACCCAGATCAGACAATAACAATCCCGGGACGAATCTTGCCCACGCTGAGCAGATTACCTAAAGGGACTGGCCTCATTCCAGCAAAGCCACAGCACTATTGCAAGCCTTGGGCTAGCCTTTCCCATATTTAACAAAAGGTTAAACCATAAATTGCTCTCAAAGAAAAAAATCTCTTGTGGGTTTATTTAAGGAATAATTAATTAGAGTTAAAATTAGAGAAAAATTTTAGAGAAAAATTCTTTAGTTCAGGGAAATGATAAGATTTATTATTGTTTCCAATAGCATCTCAAGTAGCATTGTACAATGCAACTTTCTGTGGTGATGAAATGTTTTGTCTGTGCTGTCCAGTATAGTAGACACTAGCCATATGTGCTACTGAGCGCTTGGAATGTGGCTAGTGGAACTGAGGAACTGAATTTTTATTTAATTTTAAATAGTTAAAAAGAGCACAAGTAGCAATGACTACTGCATTAGATATTACAGGTAGAATAGAGTAGTGTTTAGTACACTATATGACCAAAAAAGATCAGTGATAAAAAGTTGTGGTTACTTTGTTAATTACAGTTATATTAGGAAGTGTTTCTTATTTAAACATCTGTTTCACTTGTGAAAATTATTTCTCCTTAGCACAGTTCCTAAGATAATTCATGTACTTTTTTCGCTTATATTGGGTTCTGTTTTGGTGTAACTGAAGACTGGTACCTATATGCTGTGGGTTATATGAACTATTGAGTGGAGTTCTCATCCTGCCTGATGTTATGCTTGAAGATGTGATGGACAAGCTTATTCAAGCAGATACACTTTTAGTCCTTCTTACCCACCCATCACCAGCTATATAACATGGAGTTATTAAAGTAAGGGTAAGTACTAAGCTTTGTTTTCGTTCAGAAAAATAAATGTATATGTTAATTAAAAATTTGAATATATATGTTAAAGTAGACCTAAAGCTTTATTTTATATTTAGGAATAATGAACTAATATAGTTTGTTACTTTTTACTCATGTTTTTGTATGTATTATAATCTAATTTTAAGCCTTCTTATATTGATTCATATCAATATGTTTTTTAAACTACCAATAAATTCACATACATGAACCATTAATAAGTCTATTTTGCAAAAATTACAAGGAACACATGAGTCACTGGAAATTTCTCCTGCAGTGTAGTATCAAATTTTAGGCATTTACTTCAGATCTTAGATCAGATGTCACCTTTTCAGAGGCCTTCCCTGATCACCTTATCAAAATCACTTCCTCTAGCTCCACTCCTTATTTATATTCTACGACAGCATCCTGTTTATGTTTTGTAATTGTGTCTCAATTTATCTATATACTTGTTTTTTAATCTCCTACACTGAAATATAAGCTGCATGAGGGTAGGCATCTGTGTCTAGTATATAAGAGGTACTAAGTATATGGTTGAATGAATGAATGTTTGATATGAAAGGTTTCCATTAGAAAATAACCCAGTATTGAAATGGGCTTTTAAAGATTCTAATTTTTTTTAGTTTGTCTGGATATAGTATTGTTTAATCACTTGCAGTTCATCCCAGTATTTATTGAGCTCCCATTTCATGTGCAAGGCACTGGGCTAGTTGCTATATGGGATATAAAGAGGAGTAATATAAACCACTACATTCAAGGAGTTTATAGTCTAGTTGGGGAGAGAGTCTTGTATGCAATTAAGTAAAAAAAATGTAAGGAATTCTGTGATGAGTGCTGCAATGGCAGTATTAATGAAGAATAGGAGCATGGGGGAAATTATTCTGAAGGGAGAAATAGGGAAGGATTCATGCAGAAGGTGTACTTTGTATTATGCTGTAAACTTAGACAGCTTTCTAAGTAGGGAGTTAAATAGATGTGTGTTTGGGGAAGAGAAGTCTATCACCACTGTGAGGGAGTGATCGAAGGGGAGAGAGAGTGAGAGTGTTCTACATTAGCAGGCTAGTATAGTAGTCCAAGGAGAAATGGTGAGTTCCTGATCTGGGGTAGTGGGAAGTCAAAGGACAGATTTGAGAGACGTTCACTGGAATGGGAAAGAAGGACCTTCATAATTAAAAGTGGGGAATCAGGAGTAGCAAAGCCAAAAGTGAGTTTATCCTTGAAGTCTAGGAGTATTGTGCTACTCTCCTTTAAGATTGGAGCCTTGGAAGAAGTAGGTTTGGAAGGAAAAGTAATTTGCTTTTAAGAAGCTAGAAAAGGATAGAAATTCAAGCCTGTGCTCAGGATAAATTATATGTCAAGAAGTCTAGTAATAGAGGTCTAGGATATGTGTGTTGTAGATTTGCAGAGAGCGTAGTGTACCAGTTTTTTTTCCTTCAGAATTAGGTACATATATTTTACTTATACTCCACTAAGGGGCTGCCAGTCCATTCTTAGCTAAAAATGTCAGTTTTGCCATCACAGAAGTATTAAGATCTCCAAGACAGAGTCACCATTAGCATTTTACAGTAGTCAGAGACAAAGTTCATTTTCATTTTGCCATGGAAGTGGCATTTTCTTTTGAACTTTCTATGTTGTTTTATATATATTACTTTAAACAATACTGTCTGATTTGTATACATTATATTAAGTTAGTACATTACTCAAATTATCCTGTTTTTTCCTTAGCTATTAGGTGCATATTTTAATAGAGCATCAAAGGAACAAAAAGGTAAATTTCTGAAGAATCGTGGCTTTTCCTTGCTAGCCAACCAATTGTATCTTCATCGGGGAACTCAGGAATTGTTAGAATGATGTTCTTTGGTCGACTTATGGGCCTTGATGAAGAGCAAGTGGGTTCTTCCCTCCACCAGCTGGTGATCTCTTGTCTTTAAAATTTAGTGAATTCATTATTAAAATTATTTGGTCACCTTTAGGAAAATTCGGCTAAAAGTCATTTTCCAGGTAAATCAGTTTATTATTTTCCATATGATATTCTTAACATAATTTCTTTCTTTGTATTTCAATTACTAATTAGAAACTAGAACAAATAAATGCTGCATGCAATGAAAGAAAGTGATCTTAATGTTTGGCATACAGTGTTACAATGAGGAGGCTAACTGAAAAGAAAGGTGGCTCGTGTACTCTCAGCAACAGATTCCATGAGTGCTCTGTGCAAGCTCTCCTCACACACCCTTCAGGGCCCTCAGGTTATCTGGGAGAAGAGCACATCCCTCACCTGGAATTCCTGATGTACTGATTGCTGAGATTTGACCCTGGTGTAATGCTGAACAATTAGCAAAACAGTGCAAAAATAAAAACGTTTTTCTTCCAAACCAAAAATTTGGCAGAAAAGTTAAACTGTTATTTCTGTGTGTGATAAAGTAGAGAGAAATTTGTGTCTCCTTATTGTGGTAGACAGATTTAGGCCTTGAAGAATCTACTTATTTATTGTGGTAATTTCAATAGTAATTTTCATTTGCATAAGCTTCTGGCTTTTTCAAAGCAATTCTGCATTATCTCATTTGATTCTCACAACAGCCTTGAGAAGAAGAAAGTAGGGCAAATACAACCATGCTTATTTGACACATCAGAAAAATGAGGCACAAAATGCTTAAATAATTCCACTCTGTCACAGAGGCAAATATTACTGGGACAAGAACTCCAGATTCATTCCTTTTTGCTAGACCTTCTTAGTAGCTCACTGTCTCTCAAACACTATGTAAAATAATAATAATTTTCCTGTGCACTTGTTATATAGTACACTAAAGCAAGGGTTCTTTGGGTTACATACGGCGCCCACGGATGAATTAAAATGAATCAGTTAAAAACATGAAATTATATGCATATTTCAGCTAAATGTTTGTGTATTTAGCTTGAGATGGACTTCTAGCAATAGCTTTTATCTTATTATTGGAGGGGGTCTATTATAATCTACAAAAAAAAAAAAGCCTAAGAATCCTTACTCCCCAAATTTGTTTTGTTATAGCTTCAAAACCAGGTTAACAAAATTACCCATAGTTGCAATCATTTTTCCTTACTTTGTGACTAATTCCTTCTAACGTGCTTTTAATTGTGTATTGTTTACTATAGATTTTATCTGGAAGATGTGAAAAGCATGGGACTTTTTAGAAGTAGTCTGTCATTCCTTTTCTGGAACCAATAGAGACTTCTCTGTATGACACTGTACACCTGCATAATGCTCTTTTACTCCTTCTCCACATTTTAAATTCTTGTTCTAAAGTAGCAGATATGTTGTTGGATAATGGTCTACTCTATATGTTACGTAATATAGTAGCAGCCCTGAATGGGTTAGAAAAGAAGTAAGTTTTAAATTATTATTTTAAATTACATCTGATTAATACGTTAGAAAGAGAAAATGTTAGTAACAGGTTACTTTAAAGCATCTTACTAGATTAAATTAATTTGGAGAATATTTTTTTATCATTTTCAACAAAGTTTGGTTAAGAAAAGGGTGTTTATATGACCTACTTTTAATTATTTAGAACTTGAAGACAAGGAGAATAAATTTAGCTGCCCCCAAATATATTTATCACGCTTCCACCATTGGGTTATAAAAATTATTATCCTCATCAGGAATAGGAAATTGAGGACTAGAGAGATATAGTAACTCATCGAAGATCATACAGCTAGTAAATAGCAGAAAATGTGAGACTGAATCTGTCTCGCTTTAAAACCTATGTTTTGAACTCACTATGTTGTCTGACTGTTAGCATATGATATCATTATCTACCACCATAAATCAGGTTCATATAGCCAAAAGTACATTGGAAAATAACTACCCACCAAACTGCTTTAATAGCTTGTATTAAAAGCTATTGTGTTGTATTAAAAGCAAAGTGTTGTATTTCCTCTAAACACTTGTTCTTGATTACAATACAATGCATGAAATTGGAAGAATTTAAGAAGGGTACCTATAGGTTTGGTCTGAAAGTAGTTTTTGTTTGTTTGTTTTTAAATAAATTGTGCTTACTGAGTCTCCTTGTGTGCTACTCTATTAATTGGCTCAAGACAGTTACAATTCCTAACCCTTGCTTGATTTGGAAAAAATAAATGGAGAGAAGTGTCTAGGCCTAATGTCACACACTGAGGTAAGTTATCAAGATTAAAATTGAGAGACAGAAGCAACTAATTCATATTTATTGGGTATTTATAAGGGATTAATATATGTTCAACTATGTTAACTCTTTTAATCTCTAAGGTTGCTATAATTCATACAAATGAGGTTCAGAGAGGTTAATTAATTTATTCAAATTCACCCTCTCTGAGAAGCCTTCCCAGAATGTTCCTGTTCATACCTACACAATCTTCACCTTTAGTATGGGCTGGGAACCTGCTTATGTGTTCTCACAGTATCTTGTGTTAATGTCTGTTGTTACACTTAACACCATTTATTGTTTATAGTGATCCCTTTTCTGGTCCTCTGAAAAACTGTATTTTTGACAAGAGTCAATGGTGTCTTATTTCGCCATATAGTAAGCATGAATACATATTGAGTAATTGCATGAATGAATGCATGCTGGTGGAATAGGAATTTAAGCCATTTAAAGCAGTTCTTTTTGTCTTAAATTATTTGTTCTTTTTCTTACAAATGTTATGTTTTGTTCTTTTTGTTTGTTTTGTAATCTTTAGCATTCCTCTGAGTGAATACAAATTGCTTGCTTGTGATATGCAGCAACTTTTCATAGCAGTTACAATTCATGCTTGTAGTTCCTCAGGCTCACAATATTTAGGGTGATTGAAGACCGTATTGTACTGCTTGGATCTCTTCAAAATAGCAAAAACAAGAGGACACAAAGTAAGATTTAAGTTTTATGGATTTTGGGGGGAGTTGTATAGTAGCCAAACATGTATTTTATATCAACAAAACAAGTATTTGATCCTAACCTCTTTCTTCTTGGAAACTTTTTTACTGAAAGTTTAACCTTAATTTTGTGATGATATCAATAATCTTCAAAAAGAAGCCTTTTTGAGTGGTAAAAATAGAAAAAGTGGTGTTTTGGTGTAATTAGTAACTGGCAACACATTATTGAATGAAATCACTGATTTTTATTACCAAGTAGAATTAAAAAGTTTACATTGAATAATATGCCCTTTAGTTTCTTTAATGGCAAATACTAAAGTGAATATGAAACAAAAAAATATAAGAATTTCTGGTTAAACTTTTGCCTTATGTACAAAAACGTCTGTTCTTCGAAATAATTACATAAAATGAAATAAATTTATAAGCTATTTTTCCATGGAAATTTTTATAGTAATCATTTGGAAATTTGCTTTAACATTGTTTTTAAAGACAGTTAAAGAATATTTACTACCATCAAACACCCATGTTGATCAAAATTTTTAAATTTATGTCTAATAAAACATGATTGACAGTTCAGATATTGCATGATATATCAAAATAAGTTCAGTAAAAAATTCATAATCACATAGCTTGAAAACATTCTAGTATCTTCTGTTTTTAGATATGGCTGTTGCACTATAGCTTAGAGTTCTCCAGGCTGCTATGGAATTTATAAGGACCATTGCAGATCACAACTCTGAAAACCTTACAGATCCATTCCAGTCACCATCTGCTGCCCTTTATGCAGTGTTTCAGAAGCGGAAAAGCATTGCTGGTGAGTATCAAGGTAATATTTTAATAATTACGAATTGAAGGTAGCTAGACTTTCCTCTGTTCTGATGACATTCACATTTTAAAAATATTTCTTAGCTTAAAAAGTTAAGCTGTAAAATTTGAGATAGTATTCCTCCTAGAGGAAAGTTCTGCTGCTTTCTTTTCAGTGCTATTCTCATTTAATTATTTCTTGAGCACCTACCATGTGCCAAGCACTGTGTTAAATGTTGGAGATACAGTGATGACAGAAATACAAAGTCTACTCTTGCAGAGATTATAAAATAGTAGGGAAATGTATAGGTTAGGAATAGAGATTATAGCAGGGCAGCCAGATTTACATCAGGAATTAAGGAGATCTCTGAGGAAGTAAGATTTCAATATGGACATAAAGGATAAAAAGGGAGTCAGCAAGGTCAGGAGTCAGAGGAAGAATGTTAACAGGCAGAGTGGCTGGTTTATGTGGAGGTCCTGTGGCAGGGAAAGCTGCACTTGTGCAGAGCGGAATGAAAGTGGCACTTGATGAGACTGACCCAGACAGGGCTGTGCAGTGTGGCATGGGCCAGTTCATAAATAATAACACAGGCCACGTTAAGGAAGTTAGATTTTATCTAATGGGAAGTCATCAAAGGTTTTAAGTAGGTGGCATGATATAACCAGGTTTTCATTTTGTGAAGATCACTCTGTCTTCTGTGTAGAGAATGGGTTAGAAGAGAGCAAGAGAAGTAGTGGGAATCCAGGTGGGAGGCCACTGCAGCAGTCCAGGCAGAGAGTGGTGGTGTGGATATGGTTAAAATGCACTGGACATCAGGGCCTGCTATAAATTAGTACATATCACCAAATAATAAGTATTCATATTATAAGACTTCATGGAACTTATATTTTACTGGAAGAAATGGTCAATAAGCGTATAAACAAATATATTTAATATAGTGTCAGTGTAAATATCTACCTGTGAGGTAGGCTCTATTGTACTTTCTAATTCACATCTTACATATGAGGAAACAAGGCTTAGAAAGCAATGTGCTGAAGCCTACACCAGCTCTATATGGCTTCACGGCATGAGTGCTGAAATACTTCCCACTTATTCAAGTACATAGACTAGTGAAGACCTGGTATTTCCTTTATTCAGCCTATTGCCTTACCTCTTAATTATGATTGTCAGCTGTATAAACAGCATGAAGGCTGTCAGAGATGCAGACATCAGGAAGAATCTGCTTAAACTGAAGACATTGTCTGACAATATCATTCTTCAGTATATCCAGGATACGAAGTTTTTTCTATTTGCTTCTTTTTTGCCTCAAAGGTGACCTACCCACTGGACAATCTAAAATGCTGTTAAAATATTTAAATGTCTTGCAGGATAAGTCATTAAAACCTGTCATCATAATTTAGTCATATATAATTAATTTTTATAGAGGTTACTTATGGAAATTTAAAACAAAGATTCAATTACAATGAAGGGTTCCATATTTCTCACCTACCAAGACGTCATTTTGGTTCTTATGGTCAACTTCCAGTGCCTTTCTCCTCCAGTCCATTAAATCAAGACTTCTCCTTCAAGTTTTCTCCTGGCTGCATTACCTGTGCAACTCCTGAAGCAGGTGCAGTAATGGTGCAGGAACACCAATCCTACCTGTTCAATCTGAGGAAACATTTCTCAGGAAATTCTTTTGTAGGATTGAATTTCAGATAATGCATATGCCCCAAATCTTTTTAATAGCAAATCACTGGAATTATATTCACCTTTCTGATCTCTCTACTTTTATTTGCCTGATTTCTACTTTGTTACTGTATACACTTTTCAAAACTATTTTATAAAATTCACTAATGATAAGTATCCAGAAATAATAATGTTCTTACTAAAACATGGTATGTTTTAAATATCTGTTGATGATTTTGGAATACAAAGAAGTTGTCCTGACCCGGAGGATATTCAACGAGGACCCTGGAGCGGGGAGTGGGAATTGGATGGGACAAGAGACACGAGAAATGAAGACAAGACAGTATTCTGATCAAGTCTCATTTATTAGCCAGAAGGTCACAGTTTATATAGACAGCAGGAGGGAATCAGCAGATAATTAAGTATGCAGATGGTTTACTGAGAAAACCACAGGGTGGGTTGTTCCAGTAAATGGAAAATTCCCATTATCTATGGCAAGTTGTAAAGTTACCTACACCCATAGTGCACAGGATAGGGAGGGACGGAAGATAACAGCAAACAAGGCTCTGAGGCCTCGAGGCAATAGCTGGGCGGGCTCTTTGGCTCCGGACAGGCAGGCAGGCTCTTAGGCAACAGCCGGGCTCTATGGCTCCGGACAAGAAGTGAAACAGTATTTGAAAGTATTTTGTCAAAGCATTTTGAACTCCTTAAACCCATCAAGTACTTTGAATTTTTCAGAAGACTCAAACTTTGCCAAATGATATCCATCCTACCAAGCTTTGCCACTAGCTTCAACACTGTTATTTAGGACTTCGGAACCAGAAGTACTGTTGCATTTCTTCAAAGAGGGAGAAACATCACTTTCTCTTAATCACTCCTTTTCCTTTGTATAAACCAACACTGATAGAGTTTGGATATGTTGTCCCTACCAAAACTCAGGGGGAAAATTGTCCCCAATGTGACAGTGCTGGAAGCTGTTTGAGTCATGGGGGCGGGTCCCTCATGAATGGATTAATGCTGTCTCTGGGGTTGGGGGTCCTGAGAGAGATGTCACTCTATTCCCACGAGAGCTGGCTGTTTACAGGACCCTGGCACCTCCTCTTTCTCTCTCTCGCTCCCTCTCACCATGTGATCTGCTTGTACTTGCCACTTTCCACCATGAGTAGAAGCAGCCTGAGGCCCGTGCCAGGTGCAGCTCTCCCAGAATTGTAAGCCAAATAAACCTCTGTTCTTTATGAATTACCCAGTCTCAGGTAATTCTGTTATAGCAACACAAAATGGACTAATACAAACACTGTAGTAAATAAGGCTCTTCATTCATAGTCTGATAATCAAAAAGTTGCAGCAAAATAGTTTCTTGATCCTTGTTAACACTGGTATTTGAAGTTTTAGTTTATATACTTAAAGGACCTTGAAAATTTCCCCTTGCTCAAACTGAATCTCTTCTGATGAAAATGTGTTTGGTGGCAATTGATGAGTTTCATGTGATGATGCAGCGGAGGATGAGCCAGGAGTGTCCCAGCCAGGCCATGGAAACAGAACTTGCACAGAGACTGCAGATGCTCACTGTCCTAGCAGTCACAGGATTGTTTATCATGGTAGGACTATAGAATGAGTGTGTTCTTCCTCAAATAGTAAATTAAAACAAATAATTTGAAAGGAAACTGATTAGGTTTCAAATTTTTAAGCAGCAATTTTTTTTTTAATTAACATCTACATTATGAAAGCAATTTCTAATTTGGAGCTGACAGTCTTGAATAAAAGTCCGCTTTTTAATGTGTTAAATGCTGGCCTACATTGACCACTGAGTTTATAACAGTTTGGCACCTCCAGTATTTTTTAAAAACTTTTATTTTGAGGCAATTGTAGATTCACATGTAGTTGTTAAGAAATAATACAGAGAGATTTCTTTTCTTTTTTTTTTTTTTTTTGTCTTTTGTCTTTTTTCCGTGTCCGGCAACGGATCGCAACCCTCAGTGTTGCCCCCATACCGGACCGGGGACCGGCAACGGGATCGCAAGCCTCGGCGCTGCTCCTGCGCCTCGCTCAGCCAGTGAGCGGGAGCCGGTCTGTTTGTGGGATCCGAACCCTCGGACGGGAGCGCCGCCGCGCTTCCCAAGCGGCGCACCATCCAGTGCGCCACCGGGCCGGCCCTACAGAGAGATTTCTTTACCCAGTTTCCCCCAATGAACCTTGCAAAACTATAGTGCAGTATCACTGCTAGGGTATTGACACTGATATAATCAAGAAACACAACATTTCATTACCACAGGATACCTTATGTTGCCCTTTTATAGCCATGCCCACTTGCCTTCCACCATCAGCCCCAGCAACCTCTACTCTGTCTTTCATTTCTATATTTTTGTCATTTCAAGAATGTTATATAAATGGAACCATACAGTGTGTAGCCTTTCAAGATTGGCTTTTTCCACTCAGCATAATTATCTGGAAAGTCATCCTGGTGGTTGTATGCATTTATCAAAAGTTCAATGCCTTTTTTTTTGCTGAGTAGTATTCCATAGCATGGATGCACCAGTTTGTTTAATTATTCACCTGTTGAAAATCCATCTGTGTTGTTTCCAGGTTTTGCCTACTACAAATAAAGCTGCTATAAACATTTATGTATAGGTTTTTGTGTGAAGATAAATCTTCATTTTGGGGGATAAATGTCCAGAAGTGCAAATACTTGGTCATATGATAGTTTCGTGTTTAGTTTTTTAAGAAACTGCCAGACTTTTCCAGAGTGGCTGTACAATTTTACCTTTGCACCAGCAGTGTGAGTGATCTGAGTTTCTTTGCATCCTAACCAGTATTTGGATTTGTCACTTGTTTATTTTAGCCATTCTGAGAGGTGTGTAGTGATATCTTATTGTGGTTTTAATTTGCATTTCTATAGTGACTAATGATTATATATTTATGTATGTATATGTTGTAATACCTGGAGTAATCACTAAAAAAGCTATGCAAAGAAATACACTGAAAAACACTATAGATAATATTCTCACCACACACACACATACAAAACCTATGTGAGGTGGTGTATATGTTAATTAGCTTAATTAGATTAATTTTTCAGTCTGTGCATGTATCAAAACATCAAATTATACACCGTAAATATATATGATCTTATTTGGCAACTTTACCCCAATAAAGCTAAAAAAATTTATTTTTTTTCCTTTTTGTCTTTTTTCGTGTCTGGCAATGGATCGCTACCCTCAGTGTCGCGCCCGCACCTCGCTCAGCCAGTGAGCGGGAACCGGTCTGTATGTGGGATCCGAACCCTTGGCGGGAGCGCCGCCGCGCTCCCAAGTGGCGCACTGTAGCAGTGTGCCACCGGGCCGGCCCTAAAAAAATTTTTTTAGAAAGCACTACAGATTAGTCAAAATGGAATTCTAAAAAATGTTTGGGTAACCCTAAGGCAGGGAAAAGAAAACAGTCATTGTTAATCACTAGAAAAATATGATAAACCCAAGGCATTTTTGTGGGTTTTTTTTGACTTTTGTGATTTACATTTGGGGCAACAGGCTTCTGGACTAAAACTGAGAAATTGAATGATGTTTATCACGTGCTCATCCAATGAAATAGCTTTGCAGATCTATCTAATGTAAAATATGATGTGGTGTTAATGTTTGGTTTCTACAAGAAGCTTATGGTTTTAATAATTTTGAAGTTTAACTCATCTTCATTTCATTAGCACATTGAATCTTTAATTTATAATTGCATGACTTATGTATTTTTTAATTTCTACATTGTTTTAGGTAAATTCACTTTCTCTAACATTTTGTGTCTACTACATTTAGTACACATACATTTATGTTGGATAAATGAATTAATAATTACATTGAATATTTTTACCAGCATAATTACAATTTGTAATGGCTAGTTATTAGTGATCTGACTAATTTTTTTATTTAGTCAGTTAAAATAGAAAAAAATTGATGATCATTTGGAGTGATCAAAACCCAAATATTGAAAAGGATTTCTGAGTCTGTAAATTCTTTCACTTCAAGAGTGATAAATGGAGGGGGCCGGCCCGGTGGCGCACTGCTACAGTGCGCTGCTTGGGAGCGCGGCGGCGCTCCCGCGGAGGGTTCGGATCCCGCATACAGACCGGCCGCGAGGTGCGGGTGCAACACCGAGGGTTGCGATCCCGTTGCCGGTCCCGGTCCGGTACGGGCACGACACTGAGGGTTGCGATCCATTGCCGGTCATGAAAAAAGACA
>NW_007727085.1:438521-453587 GCF_000696425.1 Galeopterus variegatus | reverse complement strand
AGGGGGGAGTGGGAATTGGATGGGACAAGCGACGTGAGAAATGGAGACAAGACAGTATTCTGATCAAGTCTCATTTATTAGCCAGAAGGTCACAGTTTATATAGACAGCAGGAGGGAATCAGCAGATAATTAAGTATGCAGATGGTTTACTGAGAAAACCACAGGGTGGGTTGTTCCAGTAAATGGAAAATTCCCATTATCTATGGCAAGTTGTAAAGTTACCTACACCCATAGTGCACAGGATGGGGAGGGACGGAAGATAACAGCAAACAAGGCTCTGAGGCCTCGAGGCAATAGCTGGGCGGGCTCTTTGGCTCCGGACAGGCAGGCAGGCTCTTAGGCAACAGCCGGGCTCTATGGCTCCGGACAAGAAGTGAAACAGTATTTGAAAGTATTTTGTCAAAGCATTTTGAACTCCTTAAACCCATCAAGTACTTTGAATTTTTCAGAAGACTCAAACTTTGCCAAATGATATCCATCCTACCAAGCTTTGCCACTAGCTTCAACACTGTTATTTAGGACTTCGGAACCAGAAGTACTGTTGCATTTCTTCAAAGAGGGAGAAACATCACTTTCTCTTAATCACTCCTTTTCCTTTGTATAAACCAACACTGATAGAGTTTGGATATGTTGTCCCTACCAAAACTCAGGGGGAAAATTGTCCCCAATGTGACAGTGCTGGAAGCTGTTTGAGTCATGGGGGCGGGTCCCTCATGAATGGATTAATGCTGTCTCTGGGGTTGGGGGTCCTGAGAGAGATGTCACTCTATTCCCACGAGAGCTGGCTGTTTACAGGACCCTGGCACCTCCTCTTTCTCTCTCTCGCTCCCTCTCACCATGTGATCTGCTTGTACTTGCCACTTTCCACCATGAGTAGAAGCAGCCTGAGGCCCGTGCCAGGTGCAGCTCTCCCAGAATTGTAAGCCAAATAAACCTCTGTTCTTTATGAATTACCCAGTCTCAGGTAATTCTGTTATAGCAACACAAAATGGACTAATACAAACACTGTAGTAAATAAGGCTCTTCATTCATAGTCTGATAATCAAAAAGTTGCAGCAAAATAGTTTCTTGATCCTTGTTAACACTGGTATTTGAAGTTTTAGTTTATATACTTAAAGGACCTTGAAAATTTCCCCTTGCTCAAACTGAATCTCTTCTGATGAAAATGTGTTTGGTGGCAATTGATGAGTTTCATGTGATGATGCAGCGGAGGATGAGCCAGGAGTGTCCCAGCCAGGCCATGGAAACAGAACTTGCACAGAGACTGCAGATGCTCACTGTCCTAGCAGTCACAGGATTGTTTATCATGGTAGGACTATAGAATGAGTGTGTTCTTCCTCAAATAGTAAATTAAAACAAATAATTTGAAAGGAAACTGATTAGGTTTCAAATTTTTAAGCAGCAATTTTTTTTTTAATTAACATCTACATTATGAAAGCAATTTCTAATTTGGAGCTGACAGTCTTGAATAAAAGTCCGCTTTTTAATGTGTTAAATGCTGGCCTACATTGACCACTGAGTTTATAACAGTTTGGCACCTCCAGTATTTTTTAAAAACTTTTATTTTGAGGCAATTGTAGATTCACATGTAGTTGTTAAGAAATAATACAGAGAGATTTCTTTTCTTTTTTTTTTTTTTTTTGTCTTTTGTCTTTTTTCCGTGTCCGGCAACGGATCGCAACCCTCAATGTTGCCCCCATACCGGACCGGGGACCGGCAACGGGATCGCCAGCCTCGGCGCTGCTCCTGCGCCTCGCTCAGCCAGTGAGCGGGAGCCGGTCTGTTTGTGGGATCCGAACCCTCGGACGGGAGCGCCGCCGCGCTTCCCAAGCGGCGCACCATCCAGTGCGCCACCGGGCCGGCCCTACAGAGAGATTTCTTTTCTTTTTTTTTTTTTTTTGTCTTTGGTCTTTTTTCCGTGTCCGGCAACGGATCGCAACCCTCAATGTTGCCCCCATACCGGACCGGGGACCGGCAACGGGATCGCCAGCCTCGGCGCTGCTCCTGCGCCTCGCTCAGCCAGTGAGCGGGAGCCGGTCTGTTTGTGGGATCCGAACCCTCGGACGGGAGCGCCGCCGCGCTTCCCAAGCGGCGCACCATCCAGTGCGCCACCGGGCCGGCCCTACAGAGAGATTTCTTTACCCAGTTTCCCCCAATGAACCTTGCAAAACTATAGTGCAGTATCACTGCTAGGGTATTGACACTGATATAATCAAGAAACACAACATTTCATTACCACAGGATACCTTATGTTGCCCTTTTATAGCCATGCCCACTTGCCTTCCACCATCAGCCCCAGCAACCTCTACTCTGTCTTTCATTTCTATATTTTTGTCATTTCAAGAATGTTATATAAATGGAACCATACAGTGTGTAGCCTTTCAAGATTGGCTTTTTCCACTCAGCATAATTATCTGGAAAGTCATCCTGGTGGTTGTATGCATTTATCAAAAGTTCAATGCCTTTTTTTTTGCTGAGTAGTATTCCATAGCATGGATGCACCAGTTTGTTTAATTATTCACCTGTTGAAAATCCATCTGTGTTGTTTCCAGGTTTTGCCTACTACAAATAAAGCTGCTATAAACATTTATGTATAGGTTTTTGTGTGAAGATAAATCTTCATTTTGGGGGATAAATGTCCAGAAGTGCAAATACTTGGTCATATGATAGTTTCGTGTTTAGTTTTTTAAGAAACTGCCAGACTTTTCCAGAGTGGCTGTACAATTTTACCTTTGCACCAGCAGTGTGAGTGATCTGAGTTTCTTTGCATCCTAACCAGTATTTGGATTTGTCACTTGTTTATTTTAGCCATTCTGAGAGGTGTGTAGTGATATCTTATTGTGGTTTTAATTTGCATTTCTATAGTGACTAATGATTATATATTTATGTATGTATATGTTGTAATACCTGGAGTAATCACTAAAAAAGCTATGCAAAGAAATACACTGAAAAACACTATAGATAATATTCTCACCACACACACACATACAAAACCTATGTGAGGTGGTGTATATGTTAATTAGCTTAATTAGATTAATTTTTCAGTCTGTGCATGTATCAAAACATCAAATTATACACCGTAAATATATATGATCTTATTTGGCAACTTTACCCCAATAAAGCTAAAAAAATTTATTTTTTTTCCTTTTTGTCTTTTTTCGTGTCTGGCAATGGATCGCTACCCTCAGTGTCGCGCCCGCACCTCGCTCAGCCAGTGAGCGGGAACCGGTCTGTATGTGGGATCCGAACCCTTGGCGGGAGCGCCGCCGCGCTCCCAAGTGGCGCACTGTAGCAGTGTGCCACCGGGCCGGCCCTAAAAAAATTTTTTTAGAAAGCACTACAGATTAGTCAAAATGGAATTCTAAAAAATGTTTGGGTAACCCTAAGGCAGGGAAAAGAAAACAGTCATTGTTAATCACTAGAAAAATATGATAAACCCAAGGCATTTTTGTGGGTTTTTTTTGACTTTTGTGATTTACATTTGGGGCAACAGGCTTCTGGACTAAAACTGAGAAATTGAATGATGTTTATCACGTGCTCATCCAATGAAATAGCTTTGCAGATCTATCTAATGTAAAATATGATGTGGTGTTAATGTTTGGTTTCTACAAGAAGCTTATGGTTTTAATAATTTTGAAGTTTAACTCATCTTCATTTCATTAGCACATTGAATCTTTAATTTATAATTGCATGACTTATGTATTTTTTAATTTCTACATTGTTTTAGGTAAATTCACTTTCTCTAACATTTTGTGTCTACTACATTTAGTACACATACATTTATGTTGGATAAATGAATTAATAATTACATTGAATATTTTTACCAGCATAATTACAATTTGTAATGGCTAGTTATTAGTGATCTGACTAATTTTTTTATTTAGTCAGTTAAAATAGAAAAAAATTGATGATCATTTGGAGTGATCAAAACCCAAATATTGAAAAGGATTTCTGAGTCTGTAAATTCTTTCACTTCAAGAGTGATAAATGGAGGGGGCCGGCCCGGTGGCGCACTGCTACAGTGCGCTGCTTGGGAGCGCGGCGGCGCTCCCGCGGAGGGTTCGGATCCCGCATACAGACCGGCCGCGAGGTGCGGGTGCAACACCGAGGGTTGCGATCCCGTTGCCGGTCCCGGTCCGGTACGGGCACGACACTGAGGGTTGCGATCCATTGCCGGTCATGAAAAAAGACAAAAAAAAAAAAAAAAAGAGTGATAAATGGAGAGTTTCAGTGGTGCATTAAATTGTTTTGGGGAGCTATTTAGCAGTTTTTTATAAAGTTAAACATATACTTCATGACCATATTATTCCATTTTTAGGTATTTACGAAAAAAAAAAAAAAAAAAAAAAAAAAGAGTGATAAATGGAGAGTTTCAGTGGTGCATTAAATTGTTTTGGGGAGCTATTTAGCAGTTTTTTATAAAGTTAAACATATACTTCATGACCATATTATTCCATTTTTAGGTATTTACGAAAGAAATTTAAACATATGTCCATAAAAAGATTTGTACAAGCATATCCATGGCCTTTTCCATAATAGCCAAAAACTGGAAATAACCCAAATGTTTAACAGGACAATGTATAAATGAATTGTGGTATTTTTATAATAGACGGTTACAGAGCAATAAAAGGAATAGACTGTTGATATACCTCCATTATGGACAAATCTCAAAAACATTGAAATGGCAAAAAGGGCATAAGTTTCCTTCTAGGGAGAATTTGAAGTGGTGTTTTTTTCCTTTTCCTTTATAGTCAGCAAAGTTGCCATCCATCAAAATCCAACCCTGGTGTGAACAGTTCTCCCCATATCAGCTTCCCTTCTCCACTACTTGTCTATTAGTGGCATCATTATTGATTGCAGCTTGCAACATCGAACTACTGTTGACTTTTCTTCTCAAGTCCATTTCATCTCCATGGCCAGTCATTTTTTCACCTGAGTCTTTCTGATTTGTCCCTTTCCCTATAGCCTACTTGCCCTATTCTAGTTCAGACTTTAACCACTTATGATTGGATCACTACAGTAACCTCCTGTCCACCTCAAGACCAAATCACTGTACTTGACTTTTTAAAAGTTTATTATGGGGCCGGCCCGTGGCTCACTCAGGAGAGTGCGGTGCTGATAACACCAAGGCCCCGGGTTCGGATCCCACATAGGGATGGCCGGTTTGCTCACTGGCTGAGCGTGGTGCTGACAATACCAAGTCAAGGGTTAAGATCCCCTTACTGGTCATCTTTAAAAATAAAATAAAATAAAAATAAAAATAAATAAAAGTTTATTATGGAAATTTTCAAACACTTAAAACTTGGGAGAATCAAAAAAGGATCCCACATGACCATTACCTACCTTTAATTTTTTTTTGTAGTATCTCGAAACAAACCTCAGGTATCAAATTATTTTATCTATAAATACTTCAGTGTGTCTCTCTAACCAATAAGCACTCTTTTTAGCATTATAACACTAAATAATATTAACAGTAATTCTTTATTATCATCCAATACCCCATCAGTATTTAAATTTTCTCAGTTTTCTTATTTTTATTTTTATTTATTGAAATATAATTCTCTTATTTTCAATGGAACTCATCTTAATGCTTTTATTTACTCTTATTGTTTTTTTTTTTGTTATTTGGACACAATTACACGGCCACACATAGACCTTTATGAGCATGATTACTTTTCCATGAATAAGGAAGTGTAGTGTTATTTTGTTAATTTTATTCCTCATGTTTATTATTTTTATTATTTTTGGTGCTGTCGTGAATGCATGAAATGTTTCTCCATTGATTTAGTTCTTTCGTTTCTCTCAGCAATCTTTTGTAGTTTTCAGTGTACATGTCTTGTGTTTCTTTTATTAAATGTGTTCCTGTCCCGACCCGCGGGATATTCAATGCAGACCCTGGAGGGGGGAGTGGGAATTGGATGGGACAAGAGACATGAGAAATGGAGACAAGACAGTATTCTGATCAAGTCTTGTTTATTAGCCAGAAGGTCACAGCTTATATAGACAGCAGGAGGAAATCAGCAGATAAGGAAGTATGCAGATGTTTTCTGGGAAAAAGCATAGGGCAAATCGTTCCAGGAAATGGAACATTTCTCAGCTATCTAAAGCAAAGCAGCAGTGATCTACGCCTAGGGCTGTGCAAGCAGTAAGAAGGAGAAAATGGTGGAAAGGTCACAGCATTTATATCTTTAGTGCCAGGGGGCTTCATGACCCTGGACAGGCTATGACCGGGCTCTTTGGCCCCAGACATGTTCCTGTGTATTATATTCTTTATGACACTTATAAATAAAATTGCTTCTACAATTAAAAAAAAGAAACAATTGATTTACATATCTGTGGGGTTCAGTGTTGAATATCAATACCTGTGTGCAAGATGTGATGCTCAAGTCAGTATAATTAGTATATTCGACATTACACAATGTAATCATTTTTGTGGCCCTTTCCCAGTTTCTCAGTTATCCCCCTCTATCTTCCCCATTCCCACCTCTGCTGGCTTCAGATTTGTTCTCTCCTTTTGAAAGTTCAACAAATTATTGTGATTATTTGCTTTTTAGTTTTTGGTTTTTTAGGGTTTTTTTGTTTGTTTGTTTAGCTCCCACTTATGAGTGAGGACATGTGGTATTTCTCTTTCTGTGCCTGGCTTATTTCACTTAACATAATTTTCTTTAAGTTCATCCATGTTACTGCAAATGGCAGAATTTCATTCTTTTTTATGTCTGAGTAGTATTCCATTATGTAAATATGCCACATTTTCCTTATCCATTTGTCTGTCTATGTACAGTAAGGTTGGTTCTAACTCTTGACTATTGTCTTTCCAAGAGAAGTTCGGGAAGGGTTTTTAAAGGCAAGGAGTCCCTCAATTGATGTCAGCATCTTGTCTTGATGATTTCTGACACCTTCATGTCATGGGGGTTGGGTGTCAGTTCCAGGAGCACCCTGTATGCAACTCTCAAAGGGGTCTCAAGGTTAACCTGTAATTTAGTTTTTACAATTACAGGGAAAGAAAGAATGGGTAGATAATAAGTTTTAAATAAAGAACAAGACTTGGGGAAGAGGTTTTGCAACTCAGTGAATATCTGTTCCCTTCTTATCTCAGTTTATTTTATCAGGGAGGTTATACCCATCTGGTCTCTCTGTTACTTTTACCAGGGCTATGGGGTAATCACATTTCCTGGGGTCTCATGACTCTGGAGTAGAAAAGTAACAAAATGTCCTCTGTAGGGAAACAGGGGTCAGTGTGGTTCACAGGCTTGGACCTATCCTGTTGCAGTCTTGCTACTCATTAGTTCCCTATGTAGTGTTACAATGTTGACTTTAAAAAGGTGTCAGAAAATTGTGGCCAGTGGACTAAATCTGGCTTATTTTTATAGCTAAAGTTTAATTGGAGAACAGTCATGCCCAAACATTTACATATTGTTTATGACTGCTTTTGTGTTTTAACTGCAGAGTTAAGGAATTCATATAGTGATTGTCTATTACCATCTTGACTACTCCAATCACCTCCTAACTGGTCTCTCATTTTCCACTCTTGCTTCCCTCTAATTAGTGGCTTTCAAACTTTTGTTGACTCTGATCCACAATAAAAAAATACATCCATGATACATATTATGTATGTACAAGTAAATCTGAAACAAAAATTCACAAAATAATACATACCTTTACTTTGTAGGGTGCATTTTGATATTTTTAAAAATTCTATTCCTTTGTCATTTTTTTCATGCTGGCATCATACACTAAATTCATTTCATTACCCACTCATGGTTTGAAATACACAGTTTCAGTCCTTTTCAATATAGCATCCAGTTTGCTAGTTTTACATCATTTCCTTACTTAAAATCTTTCATTGGCTTCCAGTTCCACTTTTAGGATTCAACCTAGAAATAGTAGCGTGGCTTAGAAGGACATTCCCGAATCTTCCTGCCTCTCCTCCCCTTCACTCTTTCTCACTTCTCAGCACCTTCACACAGGTTCTTTCCTCTCCGTGGAAGAGTCTTCCTTCCCCCAATCTTCACCTGGCCAACTCTTATAATCCTTCAGGTGTCTGTATAAAGATCACCCACTACCTTAAGAAAATTAGATATCCCCTTATAATTCCCTTCCTCCTCTTTACTTTTTATTCATTGTCTTTTTCTTTTTTTTAAAAGATGACCAGTAAGGGGATCTTAACCTTTGACTTGGTGTTGTCAGCTCCATGCTCACCCAGTGAGCAAACTGGCCATCCCTATATGGGATCCAAACCCGTGGCGTTGGTGTTATCAGCACCACACTCTCCCCAGTGAACCACAGGCCGGCCTATTCATGTGTTTCTTTGTATTACTTTTTGTTGAATATCAATGGCTCCCACTAGAGTGTAGGTTCTGTGGTAGCTGAGCCCAGCACTGTTTATTGTGATATTCACATCATCTAGTACAGTCCTACACTGTCAGCAGATATTTTTGGCACCTACTTTGTGTCAAATGCTATGATTGGCCTTAGAGATACCAAGCTTTTTTTTGGCATATAGTGTGTCTGAAGACAGGATATCTAAAAGACAAAACAGGTTAATAAATATATTATGAAGGGTTTTAGAGTCCTGGAATTTCTGTAAACAATGGTTTCTTTAGATTAAATCTCGTAACTGGAGGGAGATTTTCCTCATTTACTCAAGTACACACTCAAGGAGCTGCAGTGGTCATATTGAATGGCTATGAATAAATTTCCCGCTGATATATACACAGATTTAAGGCAAATGATGCTGCCTTTTATTTTTAATGTATTTCTATGTCATTATGCAGTTCTCAGGCTCAGAATCTTAAAGTTTGAAAGAGTCTAGTAAGGTGTTGAGACCAGTCTCCGACTTAATGCTGAAATAATTATAACATCCCTGACAGATGTTCATTGGACTGTGAACCCTTCCAATGCTGGAAAAGTAACAGTTACACAAAACAGCCTATTCCATTTTGGGACAGTTGGAATTGTTAGAAAAAATTTTCATTATGTTGAGCCATTTTTCTACCCATTTGTCTGCCATTTGGAGTCTTGGAGATAAATTTGCCCTCTTCCACAGAACAATCTTCCAGCTATTTGTAGATAGCTAACTGGCCCAATAAGTTCTTTTTTTCCTAGTTGAAACAATCCTAGTGTCCCTACTTATTCCTCATATGACATGATTTCCACGAGCTTTCTCTTCCTATGACTCTTGATTTGCTCCAGTTTTTCTGCATATTCTTTAAAACTTGGCATCCAGACTGGAGGTGGAATTCCAGCTGTGTCCAGACCAGTGTGGAGAACAGGGGGACTATTTCTTTCCTTACTCTGAACACTGTACTCCTGCTAATCTAGCCTTGGTTGCATCACAGTTTTCAGCAGCCAAGTCACGCTGTTGGCTCATCTAGTGTTGACTTTCAACTAAAACCCCTAGATCTTCTTCACCTGAGCTCTTGTCAAGCCTGGTGTTCTCCAATCCTGAATTTAGGCATTTCATAGTTTTCTCTCGTATTGATGTAATAGATTTTTACATTTATTCCCATTCAGTCTCATCTTATTAACTTCAGACCAGTCTTCTAGTCAGTCTTTTGTGGGGTCTGTAGGCTTGGCAAAAGAAAAAACTAAAACTCCAGTGAATACCACAATTATTTGCTTTAAGTTCATGAAGTGAAAAGCTGTGCTGGTTTTAAGTTTTGTCTCAAGTTGCCTCCCTTCTCCATCCCATGCCCCTCTTCCCTTTCAGTTCTTTGGTCTCAGGCCCAGTGCAGGATGTCTGCATCTAGACTCTGTTTAGGGAGGGCTCAGCTCTCATCCTCCACATACCACCATTCAGTAATAGCTCAGGTCTGTCTTGGCTAAGCCAAGGGAATATCTTCTAGCTTCACTGAGAAAACCTTTGCCACCTACTTGTGCTGTAGCATTGTCTGGCAGAATTGGCCCACTGTCTTCCAAAGAAGACAGCAAGCAATGTCCCTTCTTCCCCAATCTCTTTTGTCCCCACAGTCCAGCTCTGGAAAATATCTGAAGGCCACAGAAGTGGGTGTGCCCTTCGATGTTTATATTGGCTGGCTCCTTTTCCTTTTTCCTTTTTTTTTTAAATAGTCAGTATAGTAGAAAATTTGGAGAATTAACTGCATTACAGCAGCAGAGGAATTCATGAGAGAAACTGAGGTGAATTTTCAGATTTCAAGCTCTCAGGCAGGAGTCACAAAGGAGTAATTGTCTTCTAGTTGTTTTTAATTATTTCTTTTGTGGCACCTTCCTCGTCCGTGATATGAATCTCAGTGTCTGGCATGGGGGACCCTGAGAACACAGGCTGTCCAAATACTGGCTTTGATTTGGGGATTACTACAGCAATATTAACCACTTCCTTCTAACCACCCTTTTATAAAGTGGAGAAGGCAATGGACAGTGCTTATGTCATTGCTTTTACTTAAAGTGTTGGCCATTAAAATTTTGTTTTAAAATTGGAAAAAATGTGCATAAAGTTTTACTGTGAAAAATTCTCAAATGGACCAAAAAATGCTGAGGAACAAAATTTTGCAAGTGTGTTCTCTTCCAACTTAATATCTTCATAGACCCTTCCTTTCATGACCCTCAAAGGCACCTTCAGTGATGTCTTGCCCATGACTCAGTTAATTTATGCACAAAATTTTACTTGAAGGAACTTGGTAAAATAAAACAATGATTTTTTCTCTATAAATGTCTAAAGACAGCAGCTGGTCTCCCAGAAGTTACTGGTAGTATTAAGATTTCACTCCCAGAGTTCAAAGTAGTCCTGACTGCTTTATTTAAGTAGTGGAGTGTCATTGCTATTCTAATTCCTTGTGAAACTTTTTTCTAAGCCCAATCATATTAGGAAGTTCTATATTGAAACTATTTAAGAGAAAAATCATTTCTTGAGCACTTTTTTATACTTTAAAAGTTCATATTCATATATAATCAATTGGTCTTATGAGTCATTTGCATGTATTTATTAAAACAAGTTCTATAAAGCCCTTCTCAGTTATACTTTTTAGCTAGTTCTAGGTAAATATATCTACCTGAAAGCAATGAAAAGGATAGTTCTTGAATCTTTGTGATGTTTCTGGAAAGAGAATTTATTAACCTGAAGTACTCATGCATATAATTAATTTTAAAATCATTTAGTTTTAAAGTTAAGTAACCCAGTCAACTTGTAATTTTATCAGACATTCAGGGCCTAAGTGATACACATCTGGTATCACAAAAAGTTTCACAGGAAATACTCTTCTCATGGCTCACCTTAGGGCATAGGCTGTAGAACTCACTCAGAGACTCAGAACGGACTGTTGGCAAGCAAGTCACATTTTCATGCCATGTTTCTTCTCCTGCCTGCCAAGTGGATGGTACTTGTCACCTGCTTGTAAATGAGAAAAAATATATCAATCTTTTTTGTATTAGTGATAAGCAGGAAGGAGTGATTACTATGGCCTATAGAGGTAATAGGGAAGGCTCTATGGGAAAGGGAAGACTTGAGCAAGGCCTGGAAGAATATATAGGATGTTAGTCATTCAAAGACCATTTTTTGAGGACTTCTGATACAAAGACATTTAAGATAATGTTGCCTGCTTCTGACTTGGATTGGCATAGGGAAGGCATAAAGACAATGTGAGAAAGGGAGTAAAAGCATGGGAGGGGAAAAGCTCATAGTGTGATTTGTATATGTTAAGTACAGGAAGATGTGATTCAATTTAATTTCTTAAAAAACAGTCATTTGTCCTAAGGAAATCACTAAGAGATTAGCACAAATATGTATGTATAAATATTTTCATTTGTGCTATTTATAGGAATGAAAAACTGAAAAAAACCCTAGGTAATTGATTAAGTCAGATTACAAGTATACAACATAATGTCCTATAGCTATTAAAAATCATGTTGTATAAAAATATTTATTCAAATGGGGAAATACTCACGATCTAAGGAGGAATGAAAAAAGTAGGTTATAAAACAATGTACAGTATGATACCCATTTTATAAAATATATTTATATTTATGACAAGAAAAAAATGGAGGATACACAACAATTTGTTAGCCATGGTTCTATATATTCTGAGACCATGAGTTATTTTGATTTTATTCTTTGGGCTCTTTGGTGTTTCAGCTTTTTTCTACAATGGGAATGCAATTTTTTTTTAAGTTCTGCTAAGAATTTAGGCACTTATTGATTGATTGATTAACTTAGGTTAGATGATATAGAGTTCATTATGAAAATTTGAGTAGATAAGTGACAGAATGAAAATAACATTGTTGAGAGACAAATGTGATAAATATGTGTGAGGTGTTTTAGAGTAGAGAAAGCCTAGTTTAGGAGTGATGAATCTGCAGATTGTAGCAATAATTCGTTGTAAAATGATAGATGTTTGAGATTAGATGGTGGTAATAGAAATGCAAAAGAAGGCGTATATATGACACATTATGAAGGAAGCATAGACAGTGTATGGTAAAATAGTTCTGAGAGATAAGAGAGAAGAGTCTCAAGGACAAGTGTAATATTTCAGCCTACTTGGAAGAATAAAGCCAATAAAAGATAGAGACAGCTTGATTTGGGGCTATGAGAAAAGGTTTTAATCTAGGCTTTTTTTGTTTGGTTGTTTTTTTGTTTTTTATTTGGAAGTACAGAAAAGTTGCAAGAATAAAAACAGTACACAGAACACTTGAATACCTTTACCCATATTCATTTATTGCTAATATTTTACCACATTCGCTTTATCATTTATTCTGTCTACCTACTTATCTATCATCTTCCTACACGTACATACATATAATACACATAATATTTGTCTAACCCATTTGAGGGTAAATTACATTTATCTTGGTTTTTTATACCCAAACACTTCAGTGTGTATTTCCAAGAAAAGATATGTTTTCTTACATAAATAGTAGGGTTATCAACCTCAATAAATTTGATTAAATACTTTTATTTAATCTACCATTTATATTCCAGTTTTGTATTCCAGTAGTGCAGTAGTGTCTTTTATAACATTTCTTTTTTCCAGCACAGGATCAGTCTAGGATTAGGTATTTCAATTAGTTATATTTAATTGTCATGTTCCTTTAGTCTCCTTTAATCTGGAACACATTGATAGCTTCTCTTTATCTTTTATGACTTTGAGGAATTCAGGCTTCTCCCTCACTTTTAAAGAAATTGTCTGATGTTTCCTTATGATTAGGTTCAGGTTATGCCCGTCAGTATGTTTTGTCCTCAGGTTATTACATCTGGAGGCACATAATGTCCATCTGCCCTTCATTGGTGATGTAAATTTAGATTACCAGGTCAAGGTATTGTCTAAGTTTTCCTCTGTATAGTTACTCTTCTTACTTCGCAAAAACAGAATAGTCAGTGGCAAGTAAATATCTTGTTTCTCATCACAACCCCAGATTTAGTATCTATTGATGATTCTTATATAATCTAAGCTTTATAAGATGGCTGAAAAATCATGATTTTCCAACTCCATCATTCCCTCCACATTTGCCAATCAGCACTAGACTTTTTTTTTACAGGAGAGCAAGAAAGCCAGAAAACTCTCTCTTTTTCCCATCCATCCATTCATCCATCCATCTCTTACTAGTTTGGATTCATGGATTCCTATTCTTTTCAATGGTTGTTACTGTAATGAATTCTTTTGTTGCTTAAATTGTCTCAGATTTAGCCAGTATGTTCTTGTGTATGACCCTACGACATTTTTAGCACTTCCTTACTTTTTGGCATAAATTATCCTAGGCACATCTTGTACCTATCCTGCCTCAACCCTGGAGTCACCCATTTTCCCAAGAAACCCAAGTTCATTTTAGTGGAAATGGTATTAGTAACCAAGTTCTGGGCATAGGTGTGTTCATTGCTATTGAGGTGTCTTTGCTTCTTGGCCCTGAAAGACTAGAACTGGGAAATTATATACATATAAGGGTACTTCAAAAAGCTCATAGAAAGATTTATATTAGCTTTAATTCTATTTTTCCATGGACTTTGAAAAGTATCCTTGTGTATAACACACAAACATACCCACACACATACACACATATGTATTTTAGAAATCATGAATTCACACTGATACCTCCAACTTCAGTCCATTCCCACAGGGTTATGACTTAATCAATTCAGTTTTATATGGCTTCTGAGTTTAAAATAATAAAGCAAAATGGTAAAAGTGTTCAGCATGCATGGGGGGAGATGGAAAATTGAAACCCACATGAGAGATTAAGTTTAGTAATTGAGATTAGGAAGTTATCCACCAGAGTTAGGGGTAAAGACAGCCAGAGTTTGCCAAATCCAAAGGTAAGACTATAAAAGAAAGATACCAAAAGAGAAAAGAGCAGAGGATGATCACTGACTTTTGAGACACCATCAAGTTGTGGTAGGAGAGGAAGGAGATAAATAAGAATTGCCCAGGGAAACAGGTATAGAAAATGAAGTCAAATCAGTAGGAGAGCCAGGACTTTGTAGAGTCATGGTGGTCAGGACTGAAAAGAATTTTAGCAGTCAAGTACTACAGAGTGGCCAGAGAAAACTGAAGACAGAGACTGGGCCTTTGGGTTCGATGTTTGGATAACAAAGGTTTTAAATCTGGATTTGGGAATTCAGTTGAGATTTTTTGAGAGTATAACTTTAAAGTAACAATCCAGCTCACATTAATTAATATTTGTTTAATGTTTTGTGAACATTTACATTTAGTTTTTCTTAACCTTTTAGATGAGTTCACCAAATATTATTTTATTCCTAATTGTATGCTAAACAAGTTATGGTCTGTATATAAAGTGTCCAAATCTAAGCAGCATTGTAGACAGGCTATTTTTAGGGAACTCATGTTTTTCTTTAAAATCTCAGTTAGGGGGCCGGCCCAGTGGCGCACTGGATAGTGCGCCGCTTAGGAGGCGCGGCGGCGCTGCCGCCCGAGGGTTCGGATCCCACATACGGACCGGCTCCCGCTCACTGGCTGAGCGAGGCGTGGGAGCAACACCGAGGTTTGCAATCCCGTTGCTGGTCCCTGGTCCGGTACGGGGGCAACACTGAGGGTTGCGATCCGTTGCCGGACACGGAAAAATAAGACAAAAAGACAAAAAAAAAAAAAAAAAAAAAAAAAA
>NW_007727085.1:380492-438305 GCF_000696425.1 Galeopterus variegatus | reverse complement strand
ACAGAAAAAAAAAAAAAAAAAAAAAAAAAAAAAAAAAAAAAAAAAAAAAATCTCAGTTAGCATTTGGAATTGATATACAGTATAATATTTAAGAGAAAAACAATATATTTCCTCATCCCCCAAGAGGTTTCTTAAAATAGCATGTAATCTTACCTACAGTGGGAAAAACCTCAAATTTTATAAATTGAGTTGGATCTAACCCATATTACCTGACAAGGACAGCCCCCAAGAAAAACAAGGTGTGGTAAAGGTTATAGTAATGGTAATTAAGAAATTTGTGTTGTTCCTGTTGGACCCCACCTAAAGCAGCGACGCAGCCTGTGGCTGCTGGCATCATTTCTACGGCTGAGACATGCTGTCTTTTTGGAGAGAAGTCCAACCAAATCTTTGCCCACTTTGAAAGCCAAAATATCCTTCTCATTTCTTTCAGCCACAGAAAGAGCTGAGCTTTTGCTAATAGTATCCATGTCTGTATGATCTGTTGATGCATCAACCTGATTTCTATGCAGCATATAAGCAACAAAGGGTTTAATTTTAAAAGCTGCTTTTCTTCACAAAGTCATGAAGCATTACAAGCATTAGAAGCTACAAAGGATATTTGAAGTTATCTGCTGTAAAGCCTCCTGCTTTTCAGAGGAAAACAGCAAGGCTCAGAGAAGTGAAATAAAGTGTCCATGGCCCCATAGCTGGAAGATGGTAGAGCTTGAACTCAGTCCAACTGACCGTCCACCCAGGTTTGAAGCTGTACCACATATTATAGCATCTCTTTTCAACAGCAAAACCTCCTTGAAGTTATATATAATACTCCAGATGTTGGGTTTCAAATCTGTGTGATGTCAAGCTGTACTACTATAGAGCTGTACTGTGCTAAGCAGCCGTTTCATAGGCAGCACTCACAAGCAAACTCTATGGGCAGTATGATAGTAAGATCTTTACTGAATTGAAGGGAATATATGCGGATCTTTGATAGGCTTGTCTTGAGATGAAGTCCTGTTTTGATGAGTGGTTTAAGATGTTCTCTAGGTTGCAGAACTTTTCGAAAGTTATTTCCTCTCTTATGATGGATGTCCCAATTTGTGGATCCTTACAGATCAAGAGGATTTTGTCGTCCTTCACATTGTAGGACTTGAAGACATTAGATTCAACATAGTACATTTTTTCTCTTTTCTTCCGATAGAGAACAATTCTACTCTAGTACTCTAGTATGTAATACTTTGGGACTTGTGGGAGCCAGTTTCCGTTTCATCTGGTTTCACTAAGCAGTTATAGAACTCTGTGTGAGTCTGGCACCATACTAGGTACTGTGAGGCTAACAAGGAAGTTTGTCCTTCCTAAGTTCAGGGTCATGACAGAGCAGCACAGCAGTCATTGCTGAGTCCCTGCTACGGCCTTCATTGGGTAATACATCTAACTCCCAGGGTCTCATATTTTCACGACTTCACTAATAACTCTCTTAGGGGGTGTTGTTCCTCCCACTAAGATTCCCTTTGAGAAGATGAGATTTTCTGAGAGAATTGAAAATTTTTCTTTGTTTCTTTGTTCCCTTAATTTTTCTTCAACTTTTGAAAGAGTTGAAGTGAAGACAAGGACAAAGGAGATTATTTATGTCTGAAAAATTGAAAGTCTCTTTATATCTACTTTGGGGAAGATGATTTTAAAATATTTCATACACTTAGTGAATTCCTTGCCATTCAGATGTACCTGACTTAATTACCATCATGTTAGAAGAAGCTGTGTTTAGGCATCAAAGAAAGGGATTATACCGAGAACTTTTAGTGATGATTCTTTTGTTGTAATCTTGGTTTTCTTCCTCCTGCTAATCCTTTTAAATAGGTATTGAAGGATGCTCCTTGCCAGGCTATAATATACCTCCAGGGAATGGAGTACATGATTTGGCACTGAAATTTCCCCAGGCCAGATTAATCTGAGTGAAATATACTCTAGGAATATCTATAGAATAGCTCTCTAGGTAGAAAGTTAAGACCAGTTAACAAGGAATCTATTCAATCTAACCACAATTTTTCTACAACATGCCTGAAGCAAATAAAGGTGATCGGTACTGTGTTTACATACACCAGGGCCAAATTGATAGAAGTACCTTAAAGAATGTTCTTGTACATGTGGGTTTAATTTTAAAGACATTGGGGCTTATAACATAGCATTCTACAACTAATTAAGGGTGTGAGTGAGGGGTCTTCAAAAAATTCATGGAAACGTTTGAATTCAACTTTTCCATAAACTTTTTGAAGTCCCCTCACAGTGGAGTGATGATTGTGTGTGTTTTGGTTGCCTTCAGTGAAGACTGGTTGGGCTGTAGTAACAGCCAGCACTGCTGTAGTATCATGGAAAAAACACTGAATTTAAAGCACTTTCTTTATCTGTAACAAAATGCATTACAAACCCACCTCACAGTGTTTATGTGAGGAGTAAAAGAGAAAATACTTGGGAAAGTTCTTTGATATTTCCATGGCACTCTGCAAAAGCAAGGAAATGTGCTTGTGATCCATATCATGACATGGAGTGAGTTGTTCCCAAAATGTTCATGATAAGTTCATCCTGGGCCGGCCCGTGGCTCACTCGGGAGAGTGTGGTGCTGATAACACCAAGGCCCCGGGTTTGGATCCCATATAGCGATGGCCGGTTCGCTCACTGGCTGAACGTGGTGCTGACAACACCAAGTCAAGGGTTAAGATCCCCTTACCGGTCATCTTAAAAAAAAAAAAAAAAAAGTTCATCCTAAGGGTAGGTAGGTCACTTTACCAAACAGAATTCTGTATTAAAGAAACTCCCAGTTTGAGTCACTGAGTGAGATAAGGGCAATGAGAAGTGTGCTCTGTTTAAAATGTTGATTTTATTTTCACATTCCATTCTTTACCAACAAAACAGTTTCACTTAATCTCAAGTCACTTTTGCTTTCAAGTTCTCAAGCTTCAGTTTAGTGTCAGTGGTGTTTCCACACTTAAATATTTGCATTATCTTCCTTGATCTTCTCTCTGAGAAGTCTGTTTCTCTGACTTCTCACTGTGGTCAGAGTGAGAGCATTGCTCATGGTGTTATTAGATACTATTCCCATTTTGAAATGGGGAAACTGTGGCTCAGAGAGTAATTTGCCCAAGGTAACACACTAGGAAGTAGAAGAACCAGAATCAGACCTGGAACTTTCTGATTCTGAAATCCATGTTCTTGATCACTAGATTATTACCATCAGAGCAGTTATGAACCTGCCCAAGGCCACTGGCTGCCTGGTAGCCTAGGCAGGGTCAGAACCTATGTCTTTAGACACACCTTCTATAGTACATCTTCTATATCCTGCAGCTGTTTCACTGGTTTTTAATTAACTTTGGCCTTTGTTCAATAAATAGAGAGGAAACAAATGAAAGCTCAATCAAATTTTGCCCTTATAATGCAGAGAAACCTATTCAGTACCAAAGAGAATCTCAGGCTCTTATGGGATTTTTAAGTGCCTATGTTCTCTTCACATTCTGTTTATTCTTCACCACCAGCACCACCATCAGTTAATGCAGGTGGTTCTTGTCTGATAATTACTCACACGTGCCCGTGCCAAGTAGACCTCTTTTACAACTTTTGGCATGTATAGAGGCAGGATGTTTCTCAATGGATTTTTGAAAAATAAGTTCTCATATTAGCTGTAGTAGAAAAGCAAATAAAAGAGTGAGTGAAGGTTAGTGGAAAGGGCCAGACCAACGTTTAGCATCAGCCCAAGCAGAGTTAAAAATCCCAGCTCAGCCTCTTCCTGAGGGAATTGAAATGAGTTACTAAATCTCACCACGAACCCATTTCTGCATTTTAAAATGGTGATAACACTTGACTCATGGGCATGTTAAAAGGAATGAGAAAGGTAGTTAAATATTTATTGGGAATGAACTGTTGTAGGTGCTGTGCTTGCATTTGCCTCCCTGTCCTGGTGACAGCCCTTGGAGACAGGTATTATTACCACCGTTTGACAGATAAGGAAACTGAATCTCAGTAGATTTCATCTACAAAATGAAAAAAAAGGTATTTAAATCTCAACTTTTTAGGAATCGACTTGTTACGTAAAACAAAATACAACTTGGACTGTAGTTTTGTGCACATGCTTGCATTACACCCCACACTACTTTCCAATTGGGAATCCCAGGGCATTTTCTTAGTTTTTAGCTGGGGGTCCTGGTAATATCCTAATTTTGTACACATAGCACTGGTGACATGAAAGGACTTGTCAAAGTGACCAAGGTGAGTCACAGTAATTGTGTAATCCTGTAGGTTAGGGATATGGGGGTTTTGTCTGTTTGCCTGCAAGAGGTGCAATTCTTTCATAGAGAATAAACTATATGGCTTTTGAAACTACCTCAAACAACTTATAAAAATCAGACCAAGGATATTAATTGCAGGCCACCACTATAGTGATGCTTTGAAGCTAGGAGAGGGTGGTGAGACTTTGTTTGTTAAGGAAGAAATGTCATAAAAATTCCAAAGCAGGGCTCAAATTTCCAGGGAGAGGGGGCCTCTTTATTGTTTCCTCTAATAGCTGCTTTGGTGCTTTAGTGCACGATGGATTTGGATGTGACTGGTGCCATTGTGTACACAATAAGCACAAAATAGCTGCCAGCCTTGTCCTCCACTCCAGCACCAAACCCCTCCCCGCTTCCCTTTACAAGAAGCCTACTGACTTAAATAGAAACCCTTTTGCTTCTGCAAGGGTGTAATTCTCCACCCTGGTTGAATAGTCTCCACATTAGCATAATGCCCCTCGTTGATGGTATCAGCCAGCCCTTGGTGCACTATATAAGCTCTCCTACCCCCGCACCCGGTGCTGTCCTCCATTTTTTTTTGTCTATTGTAAAGGCCCTGTCTTCAAATACAGTCACACTGGGGGTTAGCATTAACATACGAGTTTTGGGGGACACAATTTAGTTCATAACAGAGAAGAGATAGGAGAACAAAAAAATTTTGAAAACCAGCACACAGATCCAAGAAACTCAACAAACCCAAGCAGAAACAAGAAGAAATAAGTAGAAAACTACACCACAGCACATTTATAAATTGTTAAAAACCAGTGATAAAGAGAGAAATCTTGGGGCCGGCCGGGAGTGCCGCCGCGCTCCCAAGCGGCGCACTGTAGCAGTGCGCCACCAGGCCGGCCCTCTGTCCTCCATTTTGAGGGCAGCCCTCGGCTGTCCCCCAACTTTGGGTGCAGCCTGGCAGATTCTTTTCCTTTAATAAAGCTTGAACAGGGGCCGGCCTGGTGGCGCACTGCGCTAGTGCGCCGCTTGGGAAGTGCGGCAGCGCTCCCGCCGAGGGTTCAGATCCCACATGCAGACCGGTTCCCGCTCACTGGCTGAGCGAGGTGTGGGGGCAACACCGAGGGTTGCGATCCCGTTGCTGGTCCCGGTCCGGTACGGGGGTGACGCTGAGGGTTGCGATCCGTTGCCAGACACGGAAAAAGACAAAAAATAAAAAAATAAAATAAATAAAAAAAAAAATAAAGCTTGAACAGTACCTGGTGTCTTGGCTCACTTTCTTTCATTATGGTGCTGAAACCTGGGAAGGGTTTTGGCTGATGTTGGATGATCCCCTCTCTCGGGGTGATTGGCTCTTGGCCACCCTTCCTGGACCTGCCCATACTGGGTGCCTCTGGGGCACTCTCCTTTTTGCTGTTGCAGACCAACGCATCCAACATCAGGCTCTCAGAGATTTGGACAACTTTTGTCACCAGAACAGCAAGATGGAGAGATTCCTTTATGTTCAGGCCTTCTTCTGTCTCTGAACATGTTCTCTCTGTCAAAACTGTCCTCCATTTTGAGGGCAGCCAGAGGCTGCCATGCACTTTGGGCACAGCCTGGCAGATTCTTTTCCTTTAATAAAGCTTGAATGGTACCCAGCATCTCAGCTCACTTTCTTTCAGTGAATAAATGTGCTGCACAAAATTACTCTAGATGCAGTCTCTGAAGTCTGGCCCTGTTGATTAAAATGATCAGAGACGCGAAGGAAGACATAGCAGATGAGATGCAGGTGAAGAGCGGGGGGCTACTGCTCTCTCAGGCAAGTAGTGCCTACCCAGCTGCTGTTACAGCTTTTTATTACATTTAGCAAGCTTGTGCATGCAAGATAAGCATTAATGCATAAATTCTGTTATACTTTTCTCAAGAGCAGAAGGCCGTTACCTCCCTTCTCAAGCACTTGGTTATCTGTAATGTGCCTCCTGGGAACATCCCAAGAAAGTGTTCTCACAACTTCAAGCGTTCTCAAGGATTGTTTGCAGTCCTTGACATTTCTTGGTTAACACATTTGCGAGTTTGCCAAGTGAACACGTCCTTGGATGCTGACCACAGAAGTCCATTAACCATTTCCTTCATGGCCTGGCTTTGCTCCCACTTTTATATTTAGCATCCATTCTGAATTATATATTCATGGTATTTTTGCTGTTATTAGTCACTCCTCCTTCCTCCTTTCCTTCCATCCCCTCTCCCCCCATTTGTCCTGTCTTTATTTTTACACTCCTCCAATTAATTGATATCTTCTGCTCTTAGAACTACAACAAATGTGTCTGTGTATTTTGTTGTGGGTCTTCATTATGCAGGCTATGCTTTTAAGTTTCTGGAATAGAATTATGGTAAAAATGAATCACGGCTTGTTTCTATATTTATTTCTGAGTCAAAAAGCTTTATTTTCTCACTATAGTGCCTGACATATAGAGCCATACAGTTTACTTTTAAGGGAAGCAACCGAAATTTCATCAATTTCTTTAATTAGATGTTTTCAAATATTACAGAATTCTTAGGATTTGTATTTCCAGAATGAACAGCACAGTGGTAGCAGTTTTATTCTTTTAATCCAAAGGGAGAAAAAGCACACCCCAAATAGGCAAAATCCTCCCTCAAGTCCCCTGGGAACAGGCCTTTGGGGGGTTACCCTGGCTCACAGCTGTGGGACAGTCAGCATTAGCAATTTACTGAGAGCCTTATACCTATGTCTAAGTGACAGATCACACCAGAGACCAGAGGTGCTGGGGTCTAACAGAAAATAGGAGAGGAGAGGCCAGCCCGTGGCTCACTCGGGACAGTGTGGTGCTGATAACACCAACGCCACGGGTTCGGAACCAATATAGGGATGGCTGGTTAGCTCACTGGCTGAGCGTGGTGCTGACAACACCAAGCCAAGGGTTAAGATCCCCTTACCGGTCATCTTTTAAAAAAAAAAAAAAAAAAAAAGAAAAGAAAATAGGAGAGGAGAGCTGAGGCGTGAGGACATTCACAGAAGGGAAAGAATATTGGCAAAACTCAAGGGCTGCCCCAGTGCAGCAGCAGTGTTACAGCCAGGAGTTACTAGAAGTTCCAGCACCTCCACCGCACCCTCATGGACACAGCTTACTATGGTTTTCAGCGTTAAAAAAGCCAACTAATTTTTTTTTTTTTTTTTTTTTGTCTTTTGTCTTTTTCTGTGTCCGGCAACGGATCGCAACCCTCAGTGTTGCCCCCGCACCGGACCGGGGACCGGCAACGGGATCGCAACCCTCGGCGTTGCTCCCGCGCCTCGCTCAGCCAGTGAGCGGGAACCGGTCTGTATGTGGGATCCGAACCCTCGGGCGGGAGCGCCGCCGTGCTTCCCAAGCGGCGCACTATCCAGTGCGCCACCGGGCCGGCCCCCAACTAATGTTTTTGAGTGTCAGTTTATTGAGCTCTCCAGTGCAACCTCATAACATATTAATTGGGAGGAAAATGCTTCCAAAGAAAAAAGAAATGCTGGACAAAACAACATTGTGTTTAAGAGTTGTCAAGGCCCTGCTGTTTGGAGTCATTGACAAGTCCTTTATTTGTGTATGACAGACTGGGGAAAATAAGAAGTGATTCTTCTTCTGTTGCACCTTTCAAGGAGGACTTTTTTTTTTTTGTCTTTTGTCTTTTTCCGTGTCCGGCAACGGAGCGCAACCCTCAGTGTTGCCCCCGCACCGGACCGGGAACCGGCAACGGGACTGCAACCCTCGGTGCTGCTCCCGCGCCTCGCTCAGCCAGTGAGCGGGAACCGGTCTGCATGTGGGATCCAAACCCTCGGGCGGGAGCGCCGCCGTGCTTCCCAAGTGGCGCACTTATCCAGTGCGCCACCGGGTCGGCCCAAGGAGGAATTTTTTAAAAAAACACATTTTGTTTATGGACTGAACATCACTGTCAGTGGCCAGTGGGCTCTGACTCTTTGTAAGGTATAATTTACTATTGTGTTCCTCCCTAAGTTCGTGCACCTCTAGGAGTTCTGTCCCGTTAAAATTCCTTCTTAAAAGCATAAGATGAAAGAGCCAAGCATGTGTTGTTTTTTCAGAGGGGAGTGTAGCTATAGAAGGGAAGAGGTCCCACTCCTTTTTCTATTTTAAATGCTGGTAAATAACTTGAAAACTGTTAAAGCTTTTGGAGGAATGTGGAGGAATTGTCCTTTGACTCTAATGTTAAGAAAACAAATAAAGGAAATAATTTTAAGAAAAGAGACTTTCCCATGATGGGCTGTATTCTTTGAAGAGTCTGGCAAGTGTCACATCTGTCCCTCTAGGTACACATGCTAACTTCAGTTGCCCCACATCTGCTGAGTCCAAAATCTTTGCTCATTGCCTTCATGAACTTTTCCAGACTTTACTGCTGTACTTTTCCAGCTCAGCCCTTGTAAAGGTGTGAAATGCTGTTTTTGACAGTGGGAAAGAATAGTATTATTTAAAGATGATATGCTAATAGGTTTATGTAAAAATGCTACATTTTTTGATGTTATAGGAAAAACACCAGTGTCCGTTATGACTGAATATAGTTCTCAGGCACATTATCTCAGTCATGCACATAAAGGTTGACCTATCTGCCATTGGAGAGGGCTTCATAACCTGTAAGGTGCAGGAAGGAACTGGTTTTAATTGAGATTTCTGTGAGAAATTCCCTCACCCATCCAAGGCCAAAGGATGGACATGGAGACACGAGGTACAGCAAAATGAGACTTTAATTACAGCCTTGCAAGGTTCAGATGTCTGATGGGCAGGCACATGGAAAAGGGCTACAACAAGCAATTTATTGCCTAGTGCACAAGTCCCTGCCCCCACCTTCTCATTGGTTGGGGTGCACAGTCTTCCCAGATGACGTATAAGAGTACCCCAATTTACTACCCCCTTGTAGGAAATTTATTTGTCTGAGGGCTCAGGACAAGCCCATGAAAAGGCCCACCCAAAACCCTGTGAAAGGAGAAACATTAGGAAATAAGGAGAACAATATAGGGCTATTAACTCATTACCATCTCAAGGACAACTTTATCTATTCAGTGACCCCCCGGGAATGGGCTGGACCAGTCAGACAACTTTTAGGCTGGGCCTGAATTATTTCTGAAAATGAATCACTTAGATTATTTTCTTACAATTTCTAAGGAATGTCTTTCACAGCCAATAGTCTTTCTTTTTGAGTCCCTTATTTGTAAAGGGTCTTTTGCAGCTTTTACAAAAGAGAAAGCTCAAATTTGTTTTAATCCTACATCCTGCAGGAATTGACTATCCCTGTAGACAGGCAGCTAAAACTTGAAAACAGCAAGATGGTAACTTTTTAAAATTACATTTTAGTTGTGGAAATTCTGAGCTTTAGAGAATGATTAGGTCCTGATTTTCTTTGAAATATTCTGTGTAGTGACTCAAATATAAGTGTTCTCTATTATTTATCCTAACTTTTGGAGAAATTAAATGAATGGGGGAGGGAGAAATGAGAGACATCTAAAATAATGTATATCTAGCTTGGATATGTATTTTTGAATTTACATTTAAATATGGTCCTAGCTTATATTATGGAAATTCAATACACTCTCCTTGGCCTTAGTCTATTTTCCTACTTCTCCTTCACCACACTTCCTTCCATCACTCATACACACACATACAGAGACATGCACATCTTTTGCCAAACAATGGAGAAATAAACATATTATTTTAATAGGATTATACTTATATAAACTGTTTTGCAATGTTTTTATGTAGCAACATTGCAGAAAAATATACTTCATTCTTTTTAAATAACTGTCTATTAAATTATATTGAATGTATATATACATCTTATGTATGTGAAAGAAAGTGAGCCAAGATGCCTGGTACTGTTCAAGCTTTATTAAAGGAAAAGAATCTGCTGGGTTGTGCCCAAAGTGGGTGGCAGCCTGTGGCTGCCCTCAAAATGGAGGACAGCACCAGGTGTGGGGGTGGTAGAGCTTATATAGGGTGCCAAGGGCTGGCTGATATAATCAAGGAGGGGCATTATGCTAATGTGGATCGGGGTGGAGAACTGCATGCTTGCGGAAGCAAAAGGGGTTTCTGTTTAAGTCAGGAGGCTTCTTGTAAAGGGAATGGGGGAGGGGCTTGGTGCTGGAGTGGAAGACAAGGCTGGCAGCTATTTTGTGCTTATTGTGTGCACAATAGTGCCAGTCATGTCCAAAATCCATTATTCCTACCTTTTAAGTATAAGAGGAAGGGAAAAGGGGTGAAGGTCTCATTCTTCTGAAGCTACTTCCTGCTGGAGATGGGTGAAGATATGAAAAAAATAAAAGATTTATGTTGGCAGATAAAACAATTAGGTGGTGGGGTATTGGTTTTATGTGGGGAGGATGTGTTCCTCCAGGGAAGGGTCGCTGATTCTGAGGGTCTGATATCCTCCTCACAGGAACAATTGAGAGACGTTTTGGTTCATGAAACTGCATACATTCCTGCAAGAAATTAAAGAAAAACCAAAAGAGACAGGGACCAAAAAGTAGGATGAGTCCCAGCACAGTAAGGGGTCCTAGTAGGGGCATAAGCCATGATATCCAAGGGTTCAGTGACTGGGGCCACCCCGCAGGTGTGTTTGTGTTTTGTAACCCTTTGCATTGGTGATCAACGCTTGCTTTTTAATGGTTTCAGCTGTTTGGATCACCCCAGACTCATTTACATACTAGCAGCATTCCTCCCCCAAGAAGAGAAAGGTACCTTCCTTCTCCACTGTAAGGAAGTCAAGGACGAGTGAGGTGAACTGTTGCTGGAGGGAGGAGATGCTATCTATACTTAGTTCTTCTGAGACTTTTTGATAGAATTGAGAGGAAGTAGCAGGGCCCACTATGACACTCCCAGTTGCAGGAAGGATCCCTGCCCCAATTAAAAAGGTACAATCAGTGCCCTATGGGATCAGGGGGCACTTCCTGAGAAGGGGGTGCTGAAGTTAGTCCCAGTTCCATCTCCATCTCTCCATCTGTTTGGACAAGCCAAAAGAATATGCAAGAAATCACATTAGGGGGCAGGAAACAGGGTAATGTAGTTTACAAAGGAAATATATTCCAGTTTTAGGGCATGGAGGAGGAGGGGGTAAGTGAGTGGTAGCGTTTGGTGGTATTAGTAAGGCTGAGTGTGGGCAGGCCCTGTACAATGTTGACAGTCCCCACTGAGGTGAGATTAGGGGAAAGTGAAGAGATGTTTGTCGAAAGGTTGTGGGCTGCATCAACAGGGAGGGGGGTGACCACAAAAAGTTTCTCATGAAGTGGGAGTCAGATGAGTCACTCGAGGACCAGTTTGATTTGTGGAAGACTGCATTGACCCTGCGGACTTGGAACCTCCATGTTCCAGATAAGGGAGAACATTGAAATAGGAGGAAACACAGGAGAAGGATGTGAAGAGTTAGGGAGCCAAAAGAATTTAAAGGGCACATTGCCACAGTGAAATTG
This sequence comes from Galeopterus variegatus, assembly GCF_000696425.1. NCBI lineage: Eukaryota > Metazoa > Chordata > Mammalia > Dermoptera > Cynocephalidae > Galeopterus > Galeopterus variegatus. The sequence continues at coordinate 426,620 of NW_007727085.1, read as the reverse complement.
TTAAGAAGCATCCTACTGATAGGAGGTAAAGGAGTGTCAGGAGAAATCTTCCTATAATGTTACATTCCTTTGGGGCAGCACTGGCCAATCCTGTAGCAAGTACTAGAACAGATAGTATAATAAAGGTTAGGGACACGGGGTGGCATATACTTATCATGTCCCATGATGGCAAACCTGCAATAGCAGGTTGGAACCAGTCTTGGAGTAGCTCTTGTGTGAAGGATGTAAAGCAGGCCTGCAAGAGTGAGAGGATAATCACCGGGGGGAAAGATCATCCTTCTGCGATTGGGGGAAGAGTGGAGGTCCTGGAGATTTTCAGTTTTTGGGGTCCTAAAATAGACAAAGTGTAGGGAGATGTTGGGTTGGGGTTGAATAGGGGGACCCCTCTGGCTTGGTGTTAACAGATTCTTTGGGTAAAGTCTCAGGTGCTAATTTTACCCAGTATAAGTGATACCAAGGGGCCTTTCTTAGTACTTTTACTGCCATGGGGGTGGTGAGAAGTACTGTGTAAGGCCCTTCCCAACCTGGTAAGAGGGGCTTTGGGCTTTGGGTTTTAATATACACTTGCTGTCCCAGGCTCAGTTTAAAGTCTGAGAGGGTGGTGGGGAAAGGATGAAGTAATAGAAGGTTGGCCTGTTCTCGAAGAGGATCCCTAATGAGCAAAAGAGTAGGGAGATACTGGCCTAAAGGTGATGAACTGGAAGAGAGAGATGTGAGAGTGAAGGGTCTACCATACATAAGTTCAAAGTGGCTGAGACCTGTGGGCTTGCAGGGGGCAGCCTGTAGGTGAGTGAGTGACTGGTGGGGAGGCCAAAACGAGGGATGATTTCGAGGTGAGAGCATGCGTTACTGCTGTAGCATCCTCTGAAGTGCAGGGAAAAGCCTCAATTCAACCTGAAAAGGTATCTACTAAGGTTAGAAGATAGTGTGTCCTTTTGTGGGGAGAGTAATATAAGGGCTGAAGAAGCTGTAGTAGGAGTTCACAACCTGTATGGTCTGAATTATGGAAATCTAAAAGTATTTGCTCAGCTTGTGTAGTAGGGAGGATATAGCAACCGGAGAGAGTATACCAGTTCTCCTTTCTTTGTGCTCCCAACTGTTGGAGGTGTTGTATTTCTTGAGGTGTGTATTGGGGTAAGGGTGTAGGGGCCATGAGAAGGACCTGAGCAGGAGAGGAAGAGTGGGGGCCCGGTGATTGAGCAGCCTGTTTTGCAGTTAGATCCGCCAGTTTGTTTCCCTGGGCTATGGGTTGTTGGAAATTTGGTGTCCTCTGCAGTAGTGTATAACCCCAACCTCCTTTGGGAGTTGTGCAGCCTCAATAGCTTGTGTTAGATTTACTATGGCATAACCTGCCCAGGGGTTGGGCATGGAGGTGGCACTCCTGTGGACCTGAACGGACCTGAACCCCTTCCCCCACCCTTAAAAATTAACTGACTAGCTTTTCTGCTTCTGTAATTAGCTTGTGCAAGGTTTTACAAGACCCTGTGGGTCGGACTTTCTGGTAAGGGCAGATAAAGGACTTTCCAAACCGCCCAAAGTTCACCCAGTTCCGGGAAGGGCCTAACCACACAAGGGGTGGGCTGTTGGGCAATTCCCCAGTTCCTCGTCTGTATACCACCCCACTGAAAGCCACCAATGAATTAAAAAGTCACCTCAGGTGACCAATAAGCTGTATACAACTCATCCTGTTGCCAAAGTCTGCCTACCAAACTGTATAAAAAGTGCTTGTGTTAAAAGCTCAGGGCCGCTTCTGTCCTGAAAAGGGAGTGACCCCAGCATGCTGAAATAAACACCTCTTGCTTGATTGCAGCGATCTCTGTCTCTTGGTCTCTGTGAGATGTGCCGTCTCGGCCAGTAGGACTTACACTATTGGTGTAGTCTTACATCCCATCTATGAACCATGTAATGGGATGCGGGGAGATGTGTGGAAAGGGATTGAGAAAGAAGTCTAAAGCCTCCATGCAGTTATGTTCTAAGGGTCATGAGTGTTTTGGGATGAGAGTGGCTGGATTTAAGGGAGGCCAAGGTTTAAAGGAGAACTGGGAGTTTTCAATGAAAGTAAGGTGAATAAGTTGTAGGCAGGAAAGGGAGAGAATTGACTTGGCCTTATGGCTGAAAAGGTCTTGACCGTTTGTTGTCCAAAAGTTAGTTTAGAGCTTTTTTATGCTTAAAAGGGTGGCTGCTGCCAAGGCGCATAAACAGCAGGCCCATTCTCAAGCTGTGGTGTCTAGTTGTTTAGAGAGGTATGCAACCAGGGAGAAAATATCTCCTGCCTTTTGTCCCAAAACCCCAACTGCCAATCCTTGGGTTTCAGTGACGTATGGGATAAAAGGATGAGATAGGTTTGGGAGAGATAGAGCTGCTGCTGTGAGGAGAGCAGTTTTAATCTCTGGAGGGGAGAATGAATGGGCTTTGTGGGATCTAAGGGAATGGCAAGATTCCCTTTGGCTGCCTCATAAAGTGGTTTTGCTAGCACACCACAGTTAGGAATCCATAGGCAAAGATAACCTGCAAGCCCCAGGAAAGAGAGAATTTCACTCTTTGTGGTAGGAGTAGGGAGTTCAGAAATTAAACTCTTGTGATCCACCATTATTTCTCTGGTGTTGGGGGTGAGGTGGACTCCCAAATAGGTGACTGAAAGAGAAGAAATTTGGGCCTTGCTGGGGGACACTCAATATCCCCTGGAGGCCAGGAAATTAAGGAGAGCAACAGTGTGGGCCTGTGAATCCTCATAGGAGGGGCTACAAAGGAGCAGGTCATAAACATACTGTATTAAAGTGCTAGAGGTTGGGGGAAGTTCAGATAAGTCTTGAGCTAAGGCCTGGCTGGAAAAGTGAGGCCTGTCCTGAAACCCCGGAGGTAGTACTGTCCAGGTGAGTTGTTGGGAATGATGCATGTCAGGATTAGTCCTGTACTAAATGGTATGAGCCATTAGGATTCATAACCAGAAGGAGGATGGGTGTATTAAAAGGCAAGTGGGTAGGTCATAAGAGATGAGAAGAAAGGAGTTTGTGTATGATGGGTCTTAAGCCTATTAGGTGTTTGTTAGCAATGGGGTATTGTGAAACATCAGGGAACAAGCAGTTTAACAAGAATAGGGGAATGGTGCATAGCAATGGAGGGAGAAGTGTCCCATACTAGGGATTAACCTTGTCTGAGGGGGAGGGGAAGGTGGAAGCCTCAGGGGCCAGGTCTGGGTGCGGCCTGTAACAGGAGTATTGTAGCTAGAGTTAAAGTGTTTAGGGTAAGAGTAGCTTTGAATTTGAAAAGAGTGTCCTGTCCCAGTAAGGGGGCTGGGCACTGAGGCATTATTTAGAATTTGTGTGTGAATTGGGTGTGATCTAGGATGCAGGAACGGGGTTGAGTGATCTGTGGACAGTATTCTGATCCTGTGACCCCTACTATTGTGATAGAGGATGGGATTGTTGGTCCTGCATATTCAGGAAGGGTAGAGTAAATGGCCCCTATACCAATGACAAAAGAGATTGGCTTACCTGCTACAAGGTGAGTTACCCTGGGCTCATGCATGGTGATCTCCATGGGGGCCTCAGGCCCTGGGCATCAGTCTTCCTCCTGGGCAAAGCCAAGAAGCTTTGCTAGGGATGGTCATTAAGCCAAAGTCTGTGGGTTGGGGGCTGGGCCACTCCCTCTCTGGCAAGGGGAACAGTCAATTCCCCCAGTGACCTGGCTGTTTGTAGTGAGGACAGGGCCCAGGAGGAGGCCTGGGGCTAGAACAGGCCTGTGCCCAGTGGCCCAGCTGACCTCATTTGAAGCAGTTATCAGGTGGCTTGCATCTTGAGGCAGTCAGCTTTGGAGTATGTGAGCCATGGATGGCATTAGCCAGGAGCTGGTATTTGACCTGATCTCTTTTATAGTTTTTTCGAATATCAGGGACTAATTGGGTAATGAAATGAGAGTGTAAGAGGGCCATGCCTGCAGGGGAGTTTGGGTATATACATGTGTATTCATGTAAAGCCTCAGAGAGGTAGGTTAGGAGCTTGCTGGGATTTTCAGTGGATCTCTGTGTGATTTCTCTAAGCTTGTCATAATTGACTGACTTGTGAGTAGCCTTTTGGAGGCTGTGAAATAGGCATGTGATCATATTATCCTGGAGATCCTGATCCCCATGGCTAGACTTGTAGTCCTAATTTGGGTCTGTGCAAGGAACAGCAATGGCTCCCACAGGCCACCTATTATTTTGAACATGTACCTGAGCCGCCATCCAGACCTGCCCCCTGTACATGGACTCAGACAGTTCCTTCCATCCCAGCCACTTCATGGAAGGGTTATAAAAAGCCAGAGCTGAGGTGGGATTGTTACCTGATGAAGGGGGAGATGGAGAGGGGTTGAGTGCCTGAGGATGAGTGTCTCAAGACCAAGTAGAGGGAAGAGAGGGAAATGTGGAGGGGCTGGTGAAGGATTTGGAGCATACAGAGGTAGTTGAGGTGGCCCGTATGGGTAGCAGAGTAGTCTGATAGATCAGAGGATTGGTCTGAGTCTGGAGTGGGAGGTTGATCATGAGCTAGGAGAATTTGAGACATTGGACAGTTTTGACAGAGAGAAGAACATGTTCAGAGATAGGAGAAGGCCTGAATATAGAGGAATCTCTCCATCTTCCTGCTTCAGTGAGTATCTAAATTGAGAGTGCCATCTTGTGGCCATTGGGATCCACTGTAACGAGGCTGAGAAATTGGCCAGGAGACAGCCCAGAGGGGTAGAACATGGAGTATAGTAGAAAATGAGATGTTTAGGTTTAATGTCTCCCTGGAGGCGAAGAAATTGGCCAGGAGACAGCCCAAGGGCATAGAGTGTGGAGGTCTGGATCATGAGGATCCTGTGTAGAGGGTGAGAAAGGGTGCAGGTAGTCCTGGTAGAAGAAGCATGCCAACAAAGAGTGTCCTCTTTGATGTCCACCTTCTTTTCAAGAGGAAAGCCATGACCAGCTAATGAAGCATCCTTCAATAGCTGGGGGGCACAAGAAAAGTTCCCTCAGCCAGGTGCCTGGGCTTTGTTGAGACCAGAGTCAGAGAGAGTAGTCAGGGGAACTCATAGAGGCAGGACAAACCCACTGACTCACCCTGAATTGAGGCTGGTGTTGGATGTGTTGGTCTGAAATGGCAAAAGTGGAGAGTCCCAGAGGCACCCAGTTTCGGCAGGTCCAGGAATGGTGGCTGGGAGGCGGCCAATCAACCCAAGAGAGGGCATCGTCCAATAGTCTGGCCAAGACCCTTCCCCAGTTTTGGCACCATAATGAAAGAAAGTGAGCTGAGATGCCAGGTACCATTCAAGCTTTATTAAAGGAAAAACAACCTGCGGGGTTGTGCCCAAAGTGGGTGGCAGCCTGTGGCTGCCCTCAAAATGGAGGACAGCACCAGGTGTGGGGGTGGTAGAGCTTATATAGGGTGCCAAGGGCTGGCTGATATCAGCATCGCACTCTCCTGTGTTTTTTTTTTTTTTTTTAAAGATGACCGGTAAGGGGATCTTAACCCTTGACCTGGTGTTGTCAGCACCACACTCACTCAGTGAGCTAACCGGCCATCCCTATATGGGATCCGAACCCGTGGCCTTGGTGTTATCAGCACTGTACTCTCCCGAGTGAGCCACAGGCCGGCCCCAAGGGCTGGCTGATATAATCAAGGAGGGGCATTATGCTAGTGTGGATCAGGGTGGAGAACTGCATGCTTGCGGAAGCAAAAGGGGTTTCTGTTTAAGTTAGGAGGCTTCTTGTAAAGGGAACGGGGGAGGGGCTTGGTGCTGGAGTGGGAGAGGAGGCCAGCGGCTATTTTGTGCTTATTGTGTGCACAGTGGCACCAGTTATGTCCAAAATCCATCAGTATATCTTTAACCCGTTTATTAAAGATGGACATTTATGTGGCTTCTAATGTTTTACTATTTCAAGCCATGCTAGGGTGTTACATTCTCTTTTCTGTTGAAAAGGAATGTTCCTCATTGTAAATTTGGTCAAATTCCCCATTCGAAAAGGCAGATACACTTAAGAAGAAAATAAAAATCACCAAGTCATAATTCTCTATCCAGAGATACCTATTCTCATGGCCAGCTGCCAAAGAAAAAACAACATTCTAGTATATTTCCTTCTAGGCTTTTTTCAATGTATTTGTGTATTAACAAAATTGATGTTGTGCTGTCTATAGCATATTCTTCTACTTTGCATTATACTCTAGGTATTTTCTCTCCTTCTTAAATCTTTCTTTTGAAAAAATTTTCTACATGTTGTATTTTATCTTTTGTAAATGTCCACTTATGTCTATTATTTTTCTATTTGAATGTTAATATGTGATTTTATATTGATTTATGAGTACTCTTTATATAAGGCTGTTAACCTTTTGTTTCATATTTGTTTCAATTATTTCTTCCAGTTTTTCATTTGCCTTTTGATTTTGTTTATGGAGTTATTGATATGAAAAGTCTTAAATTTTTGTGGAATCAAATATGTCAGTATTTCCCTTCATAATTTCTGTTAGGATGAAAAGGACCTTAAAAAGAGCAATAATAATGTAGTAGGCACATTTAAAAAATCACTTGTTAGCTACCATTTCAAGTGCTTTTGATATATAAACATATATGTATTTACTCTTCACAACAACTCTGTGAGGTAGGTAATATTATTTCTATTTCATTGATGAGGAAATTAAGGCACAGAGAGTGATATTGATCCGAGTGGCATAAATGAGATTTAAACTCAGGCAGTCTGGCTTGTGAGCCCACACTCTTAACCACTATGTTATGTTGATATATGTTTTATATTTGTTTGGCATCAAGTATTATGCTGAATCTTGCTCTGTCTTAACAGTTACTGAAAACAAAGAAGAAAAATACTCATGTTTTCTTCTAGTTTTTTGAATAGTTTTATATTTAATTCTAATTTGTCTGAATCTTACCTTGATTTGTGGTGTGAGGTAGAGCTTATATTATTTTTTCAATTAGTTATATTAGCACTTCTTTAGGAACTTGGAAAGGACTTGCCTTTTCCAAGAAGCCTTTATAATTGTGCCATTTCGTGTTAGTTGTTTCTTCAATTCTTTATTTCTTTAGAGTTTTTGATTTCCTCACCAACTTTGGTCTACATGATTTTGTGGAATCTCATGTTGCTCCTAGATAAAGGGTTCATAAAATAAGAGGGACTATCTCTTCATTGTTTTTATCCTTTATTTAGAAATACGATGAGAGGTTCTTATTCTAGGGTCAATTGGCACTCTCCTTTCCCCATTCCCACCACCCTAACTTGGGAGATCCACGAATCTGGATGAGACAAAAACCGTATATCCATCTTCACTAAACTTTTGCTGAAATTGAGTATTTCCTTTAAGTTTGAATGTAGACAATAAACCACGGTAATATTGGCAGTACTTGGGCCTTTAAACCAAGGATACTTAATATAACAGATACTCAATATTACATTTCAGTTGTTCTAGATATCTTTAGATACTCTTTACACTCATTACTACTTTGACATTATAGGTTATATTAGATCCACCACTAGATTTTGCTGTTTAATGAAATAAGTACATTTATTAATATTTCAAATATTCAGTTATTTAAAAAATTTGCTTCGTTTGTAATCCTGTGTATTTTATTTTATGCTGTTAAAAACATTTTACTAAGAAGGGGCCCATAGGTTTCACCAAACCACAAAGGGATAACGTGGCATAAACATTGTGAGGGGACCCTGTCTGTTTGAATGCGAGGCCTAACATTGACCTTTATAAATATTCACTAGGTACTGAGTAACCGAGAAGTGATTTGGGAGGAGCTGGAATCCCTCTCTGATATGTTGATTCTTTCTGGACTAATTCTCTTTCATCCTAGATAGAACTGCTTATTCTCATCTTACTCTCTACTTCCCCTTTCATCTGTCTTTCTCTTTCTTCCCTACTCTCTTTTTCATTTCTTTCTCATTCCCTTCCTTCTTCCCTTTGCTCTTTCTCCCTTTCTTTCTCTTCCTTTTCCTCTGCTCTTTAGAAGTTTGTGTTTCGGGCCGGCCCGGTGGCGCACTGCTACAGTGCGCCGCTTGGGAGCGCCGTGGCGCTCCCGCCGAGGGGTCGGATCCCACATACAGACCGGCTGCTCACTGGCTGAGCGAGGTGTGGGTGCAACACCGAGGGTTGCGATCCCGTTGCCGGTCCCCGTCTGGTACAGGCGTGACACTGAGGGTTGCGATCCGTTGCCGGTCACGAAAAAAAGACAAAAAGGAAAAAAAAAAAAAAAGAAGTTTGTGTTTCAACTATTTTTGAAAAACTTTTCATCTTTTTGTCTAAGAATGAACTTAAGGACAGAGATAAACAAAAAGGGTTGATAGAGTTAATTTCTACAAGAAGTTGAAAGCAAGATTTGCCAAAGATAAGCATAAGGTAAATTACCTAGAGATGATTAAGAATTGACCTTAGAGGGCACCTACCTGCTGTGCTTATCTGGCCCCCCAGAAAGCCCATGACCCTGGTTCTGGTCCCGTAATTCCAAGTCCTGCTTTCATACCTGACTTATCCAAACTCTTTTATAAATTGTTTCCCTCATAAGACAACCATTCACTCTAATTTTAAGAGTACCCATAGGGAGAGACCTGTTTTGAGAGAATGAGACAGACTGTATTACTGAGTTGGAGTCTTTTCTTTGGGATTAGTTCAAAAGCATATATTTAGGGACAAAAGTTATCAAGTAATCTCCCACCTAAAGTGGAATGTTTGATGCCTATTATAAGTTGTTCCTGAGCTGCTGCTCCTATCATGGTCTCACTTATCTGCCAAAATGTAAGTCTTTTGTCATGGATGCCATTTATACAGTCTGTGTGGCTATAGAATTTATCTTTCTCAAAGTAAGTTCTGTCTGGGATAATGCCATTTTTTTTCCCTTTTTGTCTTTTTTCGTGACCGGCAATGGGATCACAACCCTCGGTGTCGCACCCACACCGTGCTCAACCAGCGAGCGGACTGGTCTCTACATGGGATCCGAACCCTCGGCGGGAGCGCCACTGCGCTCCCAAGCACCGCACTACTGAGTGCGCCACCGGGCCGGCCCTAATACCATTTTTCTATACTAAAAGATTAGCTCATCTTACAGCTAATATAAGCTGAAAATTAGAGGTGCCTGGGGGAGGGGAATGAGGCAGATGATTAATGTGAGTGCTATAGTTTCACTTTATATGCACCAGTCACCTTGGAAGAATTAATACTCTGTAAGTTTGCCAGTCAGATTGCTCCAGACATCTCTAAACATTCCATTTGGTTTATCAGAATAATAAATACTGTGCAAAAAGAAGTTTATCTGGACCCAAGATACTATACTGTGGTCAACCAAAGAAATATGTGCTGCACCTTACCCCTTACTGGATTTGGTCAGGTGACACAGTGAGTTTGACAAGTGCATACAGATTTACCCTATTTGGGTGTTGAATTTGAAAACTAATCCCCAGAATTAAAGCCCTTAGAAATCTTTCTCACCTGTCCAGGGCTGGTGCTGGTGGTCACTTCACTGTCTATTTCTGTCATGCCCTTCACCAGCTGATGTCTGCTGAGTGGTCTTTTTGGAAAGAGTTAGGTCTCCTTTATCCTACCAGGTGGATTTGGGTATCTGTAGTCACCTCCAAAAAAGACTTATCAAAAAGTTCATGAATTGTTTATCTAATTTGATGACTATGACTCTGAATTAATTTCAGTTGGGGAAGTTGCAGTTTTCATGTTTGGCTTTCAGGTTCTTCCATGGTATGTCCCTTCCTGTTGTATTCAGGTTTGTTCCAGCTATTCCCCAGCAACAGCTCTACTGCTCTAATGAGTAGAAATAGCCCTGTAAGTCACACGCTCAGTCATTACACCTCAGTGATTTCTCTCAAGCTTGTCTGTAAAGTTTCCTTTTTTCTCTGACGCCTGTCCTACCTTGTCTGCAAGGCCCGAGTCCAATCCTATCTCCTTCATGAGCCTTTCCTGTATCTTAATCACTTCATCAACCTCTCTTGCCTGTAAATTTCTACAGTTCTGACAGCTGGCATAAAAGTAACACTTTTGATACAGGAAGCAATTGCATAGAGTCAGATAGATACTGAATCATAAACATAAAATCTGGTTTTATTCATATATGGTATACTAAAAAGGACCATAAGTAATTGATATCTCTAAGAACAAAGTTCATTTTTCAATATCTTATTGCCAGGGTATAGGTTCCACGAGAAAGGAATAAAATCTGAAACTATTATTACTATTATTTTTTAATTGCTTCTTTATTTTATTAATATTATTTTTTTTAAGTTCTAGGATGTTGTTGTGGAGCAGTTGGGAGGGAGGGGGAGAGGTGAAAGGGGAAGGAAATGGGATGGAAGAAGGAGGAACGAAGAATGGCAGGATTGAGGGGCCGGCCCGGTGGTGCACTGCTACAGTGCGCCACTTGGGAAGCGCAGCGGCGCTCCCGCCGAGGGTTCGGATCCCACATACAGACCGGCCGCTCACTGGCTGAGTGAGGTGTGGGGGCAGCGCCGAGGGTTGTGATCCCATTGCCGGTCCCGGTCTGGTACGGGCGCGACACTGAGGGTTGCAATCCATTGCCGGTCACGAAAAAAGACAAAAAAGGAAAAAAAAAAAAAAGAATGGCAGGATTGAGACCTGTGGCACCCTCCTCATTTCCACAGGGGAGACCAGGGAGATCCCAGCAGTGGCTTGGTCATTTCCAGGCTGGGTGTAGAGGTCAGGGGTGTGTGGCAACCCCTCCCCCAGCTTGGGAACCCAGGGCCCTTCTTGCTGCAGCTTGGTAGTCATTACTGGGATGGCTGCAGGTGTTGGGGAGTCGTGACCGAGGCCCTTGGACTCCACTACCCCAGCTCAGGAGAGCCTGGGGTGCTTCTTGCAGTGGCTCAGTGGTCACCACTGGGCTGGTTTCAGGTGTCAGGAGGTATGGCTGAGGCCTGAGGCCCCCTACCACCCTGGCTCAGGAGAGCCTGAGGTGCTTACTGCAGAGGCTTGGTGGTTACCACTGGGCTGGTTGCAGGCGTTGGGGGTGTATGGCCAAGGCCTTCAACCCCCACCCTTGGAACTGGTTGTGGGTCTTGTGGCATTGCTGAGGCCCCCAGCTCTCTCCCTTTTCTGGCTTGGTAGCCCAGGGGACTTCTGGTCCTTCTAGGTGTTATAGGTGTTCTTTGGTGAAATGAGACCTTTACTAGTTAATATCAGACTTTGTCTCTGTTATGGTAACTTGTTTTTTTTCTTTCCATTCTTTGTTGGATTATTTGTGGTTCCCACCACTTAAACTCTGCTCTAGAATTAATTTGTTGCCTTTTGCTTACTTCAAAAATGGGGGATCTTCCCGTGGGGACCAGTACTTGAGCTTTGTGGCTTAGCTAAATTGCTGCTTTGCTGCTGATCCCCTAGGGAAGGCTTTTTGTGCAGCTCAGGTTTTAATGGTTGACTTTATAGGTACTTCTGAGTCTAGTGAAATCCAGTGCACCTGGGTTGTGTAGAAACTCTGGTCTGGGCCTGAGTCTTTTCAGCACACTGCATCCATGCAATTCTATATTCCTGACCCCGGTCTCCTCTGAGTGGTCCTATACTGATTGGGGTGCAGATCAGCTGTCCTTGCTGTGCCCCAGCATTCTCCTGGTGGGCCCATCTTCCCCACTGCCCATGCTGAAAACATTTCCCAGGAGATGGGCCATGTGCTGGTCCCTTGAGGTGACTCACTGGCCTCTGAGTGGCTCCGATTTTTCAGTTGCAGCTCCTCACTCCTATGTAGATCCACAGGAATCTTGTTAGTAGTCATACTGGCCTGAGGGCCACCAAGGCCCTCTTTTCCCCTGCTGCCTCCAAGCAACTCCATCCAAAGGGCACAGCTGTGGCTTTTGCCAGCTCCTGCTCTGTGTGCTCAGCAGCTCTAGCCTGGAAGTAGTCAGGGCTCAAAATGGTCAGAGCATTTTTTCTTTCTCTCATCATGGCTTCTCCTGCCTTCATGCACTCTATAGGTCTCTCCTCCTCTTTTGCTAAGCTCTAGTGGCTCCAGCTTGGCTGTAGTTGCTTTCTTAATCATTGTAAATTGGTTGATCTGGGAGAGAGTGATGCTGGGGACCACCTATTCTGCCATCTTGACCGGAAGTCCAAAATCTGAAATTAAAAAAAAGAAAACAGTTACAAAATGACCAATGCACTAATCAAGTTAATTACATTACTTATAAAAGGAAAAGCTCCTTAAATGTCTAACAATGGAAGAATTAGACTATGGTATACACACTTAGTATAGTATTTGTGCTTATACTAAGTGATAATTTAAAATTAAATGATTTTGAAGACTGTACAGTAATAAGAATTTTTGCATAATGTTAAACAATAAAAGCAGAATTTAAAATTATTAAAAATTGTATAATGGAGCAAAATGAAAAGGGAACATGAGCAAGTAAAAACAGTTGATTTGTTAAGGTGGTGGGATTGGGAATTCTTTTAATTGAAAAATTTCCATCATAACCATATTCTTTTTTTTTTTTTTTCCTTTTTGTATTTTTTTACTGACCGGTAACGGGATCGCAACCCTCGGTGTTACGCCCGCCCCGTGCTCAGCCAGTGAGCGGGAACCAGTCTCCACATGGGATCTGAACCCTTGGCGGGAGCGCCGCCACACTCCCAAGCGGCGCACTCTCCAGTGCGCCACCGGGCCGGCCCCATCATAACCATATTCTAAAATCATAAAGTTTATTATATAAATATGTTAGGGTTTTAAAGTGTTCTCTGTGACCACTTTTGGCATCCTAATTCAATTATAAGCTCTAGAAAAGTTGAGTTCACATCTTTTATTTTTCATACCCCATGCTTTTAAAATGGTGAGGAATCACAAGTAGATAATTAATGCTTTTGATTAATTGATATATTAGTTATAAGGAAAGTTAGACATTCAAATTATAGCACTTAAAAAAAAAAGATGACTGGTAAGGGGAGCTTAACCCTTGACTTGGTGTTGTCAGCACCATGCTCTCCCAAGCGAGCCGTGGGCCGGCCCTAAATCTAACGCACTTTGAACACTTACTAAATGCTAGATACTGTGCTAGATGTTTGGTATAGTTTGTTTCACTTAAATATTTACAAAACCCTGAGAGAAAATTATTATTACTCATCTTTTAATGAAGGAGTATCTGAAATTTGTAAACATAAGTGAGCTGTTTGAGATGATATGGTAAATAAGACTTAAAACTAGATTTTTGTTATTGCTTTTGTTTGTTTTTTCTTACTCGAGCAATGTTTATAGACCAGTAATATGTTATAGTGACCCTGGAAAGTTTCCATGGGCTTTGTATCTTAGTAAAAGTTAAAGGCTCTGGGTTCATTGACTAATAAAACTCTGTGTGTGTGTGTGTGTGTGTGTGTGTGTGTGTATGTATTACTAATAATGATTTCTGTAATTCTTTGAAAATATAATTTATTTTATAAAATCATGTCATCTCAAGGACAGAGTCCATAATGCAGACCATGCTGTCAAATTGTACATGTGTTTCTGTGTGTATGTGTGTTTATGTCATGTCAAACAATGAATTCCACACCTTTCCCACCATATTCCCTTTAAGACATTCACACAGGTTGTCTTTTGTTTGGGGGCAGGTCGTGACCATCCCCATGTGCTACGGTTTGAATGTGTCACCTAGAGTTTATGTGTTGGAAACTTAATCTGCAATGCAACAGTGTTTGGAGATGGGTCCTAATAAGAGGCATTTGGGTCATGAGGGTAGAACCCTCATGAATGGATTAATGTTGCAGGAGTGAGGTAGTTATTTTCAGAGTGGGTTGTTACAAAGCAAGTCCAGTCCCTGGGGCCTCTCTCTGTCTTGTGCGTTTGCTTCTGCCTTCCACCTTCCACCATAGGATAGACCTTACCAGATGCCAGCACCATGCTCTTGGGCTTCCCAGCTTCCAGAACCATAAGCCAACTAAACTTCTGTTCTTTATAAATTACCCAGTCTGTGGTATTTTGTTATAGCAGCAGAAAACAGACTAAGACACCATGAGATAGTGTACGGCGAGCATTATTCTTCCTCCATCACATACTGGTACTGTTTAAATTAGACTTTTGTGGTTGTAAGTCATAAAGACCCACTCAAGCTAGCTCAAATGACAGGAAGGTTTACTGCAAAGGAAGAAGAATCTCCTAGAAATTCAAGAACAGGAGGCTTCCTATATTAAAATTCTAGAACCTCCACTGCCAGTAGACTAGGTGGGTCACTTTACACTTCGGGGTGACCTATCTCCAGTCAAAGTTGACTACACTAGAGTTAAGAAACTGAGTCAAGGGCAGAAAGTGAGGGGTGAATTTTCCAGTGGGAGGTGGGTCCAAGAGAAGCTGCTCAGACTGTAGCTGAGATGTGTTAGTGAATGAGGCTCTACCAACTCCTGCTTCTGACGTCCACCTTCCAGTAACAGCCTCCATGAAGCTCTGCCCCATCATGGCTCTGTTCTTAGACAAAATGCAAAGCAAAGGAGGATGATTTAAAAGCTCTCAGAGTACAAATGGAGTGCTTAAAAGACTTTTGCTTGGGTCATTATGTGTGATTTAATAAGAAGGCATTTGCCTATTTTTAGGGACTAAAGAAGAATTTGACAAGGTTAAGTGTGTAAGGCCAGTTGTAACCTGCCATGTGTGGTTGTAAATGGCCATAATTTCATATGATTCCAAAGCAAGATGGATAGCAGGACTGGTTAACACCAGTGTACAGTTGGGCTCTTAAAGCTTTGTTTACCTTCATAGCCCCTTTCCTAGTGCTTAAGGTAGCAGGCACTTGTTAGGCATGGTGCCTTGGCCATAATACTGTGATCTAAGCAGGAGGGCTATGGCTATATGGCTATTTAGTCTAAGAATCATTTATTCTCTCATCAAATATTTATTGGGCACCTACTCACTAGTCATTGAGGTGAACAAGACAGAGGTCCGTCCCCAAGGAGCTTATATTCCAGTGAAGGAATTCAGTTGGTAAACAACATAAACAGTAATATCCAAAAATATGATAAATGTGACAAGGGAAACAAAACTAGGGTAGGAGATAATGGGGGGTGGGGATATTGGCTTCTGTAAAATGGGTGGCCAGAGAAGGCTGTCTGAGAAGGACTCGAACTGAGACCTAAATCATGGGAAGTATCCCCATGAGTCATTGGAAGAACCGAGGAGAACATATTTAAACAGAAAGAAATAGCTGGTGCAAAGGCCCAGTGATAGGAACAAGCTTAGAGTATTCCAGAATGAAAAGAAGGCCAGTGTGGCTGAGGCATTGTATGTGTGGAGAGGAAAAGGATAGTGGGGGTAGTGATTGTAGGGGAGAAAATGTAATATCTTTTCCTCACCCATTGCAAGGTTCATGGCTGACACCCTTATAACAAAAGCCAGATTAACAAGAGAAAAGCATAACAAATTTATTTAACCAAAGTTTTACATGACATGGGAGCCTTCAGAAATGAAGACCCACACCAAGGGAAAACTGTGTGTTTTTATGGTTAGGTTTGTAGAAGTATGGTTGGACAAAAAGGGGGGTTAGCTAATGGTAATAAACTGGGGGCAATTCAGCAGGGCCTGTTTGTTCAAATTCTTCTTGGCCTCTCTGTTCAACATTTCTTCCCTCCAGGTATAGAGCAGGACACCTGTCACATGAGGATCTTCAAGAGAGAAGGTCAGAGAGAGACCTTTCTGCTTCTGCAGTTTTCTCAATTTCCTTCAGCTTAAAATACTCAGTATGCCAAGGTGTCATATTTTGGGATAGCATCTGCATCCCATCATGCTATAAGCTCATTTTCTCACATTTACAGGAACATTCAACAGCTAACATAAACAACTATCTGATACTATATTTAAAGATATACTTAGAGAATAAGTTCTTGGAAAACAATAAGCATATTTGCAAAAATTGTTTATCTTCCATTAATTCTTAAATGCTTAATCTAACCTTTACTTTACCCCAGACTTCAGCTAGAATACTCCTTTTAATTCATTCTGTATGGTTTCTTAGAATTAATTTTCTCTTAAGGCCTTACATCCTTTGAAGACTTTAGGCGGATGGGTCATGAAAACCCTGAGTCTCCTCAAGGCTCTGTGCTGTGCATGTGGCAGTTTAAGGAAGCATTCTGCAACAGGGCATCTTTCACAGCCTGCTGTAGAAGTCATTGCCTGCAGATTTTATCAGCTTTTCTCTTTCAGAAATCTTCTTTTGTTCCTGCCAAAGGCACAAACAGAAAAGAGATCTGTGTGAAAGAATGCTCTCCCTTTTCCTTTTGTGGTGATTGTGTATCTTAAGAGAACACCTCAAAGGTTCCCAAAGCTGTCTGTCTTTTCATGTAAATGGAGCCCTTAAGCCTGTTTAGAAGTGTGCAAAAAGCCTGTGGGAGATGAGGTGAAAGATACAGAGGAGTAGCATCAGCATTTAATTTATTCAACTCTGCGTTCTCTCGTATATAATTAAAAATACTGCAGAATTGTAGTTTGCACTTGTACTTTTAATTATATGCTATGCATATTACTGTATACACATATTACTAAGCAGCATTGTAAACCATTTGCTTTGTACTGGGAGGTTTAAGGAATTTTCCAGGGTGATTTTGACTACGTAAATTTTGCCTTACGTGCCAACTTTAGAATGCAATCCCCATGTAAAATACAACCCTCTGTATTAGATATTTTTAAATCCTTGCTTATCCTAAAATAAAGGAGTAAGCAGAACTGGGACTCATATTCACCCCTCACCCACAAACTTGTAACAGACACATAGCTTGTACTGGACTTTGTAAGAAAAAAGGTGAGGAAGAAGGAACTTGTGAGATTTCAGAGAGGAGCAAGGGAATCTGAGGCAGGAGACAGTGGGCCAGGGACTCCAAGGTCAGGCAGGGAAGGGGGCTAAAGATAGTTCCTGGGTGTTCCCTGTAGGTAAGGCACATTCTTATCTATGAAGACACAGTGACATGGAGAAGAATCTGAACAGACTTTTGTAAATTCCCTCCACCATTTATTACTGTTAGACCATACTCCCTTTGTCCAATTACACTTCTGCACAGCTATTTATGTCTTCATCAAACCCAGCATAAAAATATATGTTTACTTGTTTCTTTGAGTCTTCATTTCTGAAGGCTCCCATGTCACATAAAACTTACATTAAATGAATTTTGTTAGGCTTTTCTCTTGTTAATCTGTCTTTTGTTACAGGGGCTCAGCCATGAACCTAGAAACAGGTGAAGAAAAGATAAATCTTTTCCTCCTCTATAGTAGCTATTAGTTTTTGAACAAATCTCTGAGCCTCAGTTTCCTCATTTGCATCAGAGAGATGGCACCTACCTCACTGATGGTGCTTTGAGAATTGAAGGGAACAGGATCTATGCAAGCACTTTTATGCAACTTTTGCAGATTGCCTGTAAACAGACTGCCCTAGCAAGAGAGTTTGAACACAAAAAAGTCTAATGCATAATACAACATTTTAGTCAAGATACTGCTACAAGTGACAGAAATCCAAAACTAACCAACTTATGCACAAAGCAGAATTTCTTATTTTATGGAAGCCAGGTATAGGGGTCAAGGGAAAACTTCCCCTTCACTCCCTGAAGGTTGGCTGAAAATCAACCGACAAAAGACAGATTAATAGGAGAAAAGAATATAAATTTTAATTTAATGTGCATAGCACAAGGGAATCACAGGAGAGGGTTTGCCAAATAACTCAATGGAGTACAGGTGCTTATATACTCTTCTTCATAGGGGAAAGAAGATGAAATGTGGATTGATTTAAAGGGGGATAGTAAATGATTTTTAGGGGAATCTAATGGGTTTGGGGTACGTACAATGGTCTGCGACAAAGTCTTTTGGGCCTGCAGAGCAGACAATGACTGGTAAATGATTTTCTTCAAAATACTGAATGGGACCAAAAGAGAAGGCAGTGGCCCACGAAAAGTCTTCCCGGGTGTGCTGACAGACTTAAATCTTTCTTCCTGTGATATGAGTTAAATTAATGAAAACTCAGGAAAAGGACTAGAGGTAGTTGTTCTCTTCTTTGGCTGGTCCAGACTTGAGGCAGATAACAGCTTCATCATGTACTTTGGGGGAGACAGAGGATTGAGAGATGGTGGTGAGGGGGGACCAGAGAGACCTTAGGGCCTTGAGGCTGCTTCTTTAGGCCAGCATGTTAAAGTACCATATTTTGAGCATTGACTTCTTTTTTTTCCTTTTTGTCTTTTTTTGTGACCGGCAACGGATCGCAACCCTCAGTGTCGCACCTGTACCGGACTGGGACCGGCAACGGAATCGCAACCCTCGGTGTTGCCCCCGCACCTCGCTCAGCCAGTGAGCGGGAACCGGTCTGTATGTGGGATCCGAACCCTCGGCGGGAGCGCCGCCGCGCTTCCCAAGCAGCGCACTGTAGCAGTGCGCCACCGGGCCGGCCCCGAGCATTGACTTCTGACTCCTCCAACACAGGGAATACCTAAGGACTGAAAAGGGAGCAAGCATGCAAATCACCAAGTAGAAAGGATGGGCAGGTGAGGGTTCATGCAACAGACAGTCCTAGTGATGTGAACAACATATTTTCAACAAAAATTTAAGATTTTTGAACTTAAATCTTATTTCATGATAATATTCGTCATGGATACTTAATTCTAATTTTACATTTTTAGATTTATATAATTTGCATTGGTTACATATACAGTAAATATTAGCATATTTCACAATGCTTTTTTTTTCTGACACCAGTTCTTGTTTGAACATACAAAGCTATGTTTTACTGTAAGCAAAAAAGAATATGTCAAGTTTTCAATTCAGAAACCTGAGTCAAATTAGCAGTCTCTGGGAGGAGGAAAGTTGTAAGGCCTATGTTCTTTCATAATGTGCCTAGCCCTTCCCCCTCGTTTGACATTTTCTTGTGGAAAACATCTGGTTTAAATAAGCATGAATGGCAGGCTTGAGCATCAGAAACCAGAATACAAAAATCACAAACAACGTATAGTAGGTAAAAGGGATGCCAAAAAGCAATGTGCAAAGACAAGCCAGCAGCAAATTTATTTTATACGTAAATTTCACCTTTTTTTTGCTTGTCTTCTAACTGCCATATACTTTTCTCTTCTGGGAATAGCCAAGGCCTCAAAACCAGGGGTGGGTGGTTGTCCTACTTTGCCAGACCATTGAGATAGCCTAGGAAACTTACCCTCTAATCTATGGCCCCTTTTTGCCACTACTTCAGGATTCACAGAAAACAATGGATAGTGCTCAATGGACCCCTATTGATTAGAATGGGGTGAAGATTGTGTTTATTTGGGACAATGGCTCCTAAGTTAGTAGGACTATTTTGACTAGCTATCCTTTGCTGGTAATCAGGGGTAGAGTTGTTATATTAGTTAACATGCCTAGCCCGTTTGGGGCTACCCTAAAGAAATTTGAATGCCTAAAAAGTTCCCAGTCTCTAGTAATACTACCACTAGTGTTAGGGATGACTTACAGTCAGGGATGGAGCCAGACTTCTGACATAGTCCCAAAGGTTTAAAAGCTTGGTACTAGAATTTACCAGAGCAGAAAAGAAGAGAAAGTTTTCTGAATATGTGGTGTTTTGGATGGCTAGGGGTTTGTGAGAAAATTTTGGATAAGTTAGTGTGAGATGCTTTGGAGTATATGGGACGTCATCAATTTGTGTGGAATGCCAGAAGTACTGGCAGCATCTACTGTGATATTTAGCTTTATAGAAGATAGGAAAAGTAGGAAAGTTAAAGTGGACACAAGTTGGTTATTAAGACTTTTATGGAGCCTTGAGACAATTATCAGGGGTAGGAGGTTGAAGCAGGGATTATTTCAATCAGAGAAGAGGTCAGTAGGAAGTAGTTTTAAGGGGACTGGAGTGTGGAACAAGATGTCAAAAGCTTTCGGGATTCAAGGAAAGTGAATGGCAGGGAGTGAGAGAAAGGGATTAGACTGTGTTTAACCTCCTAACCATTTCTCATCTGCCTTGCCTGCATATTATCTATTACAAACTGAAAGGGTGTGTATAGAGGCTGCATAGAGTAGTAGAAAAACAGGGAATATGGAGTCTGAAGATCTTTATCTCTTGGAACTATACTTCTAAAAAAGCATATAATACTTATGACAGGGTTTGGTGTGAAATAAATCAGATAATCTAGGTCAAGTGGATTAGGTAGAATATTGGCCAAGTGACCAGATATCTTGGAATAAGTAGTGTAGTCTTAGATTTCAGCTTCCTATTCTGCATCCAGTTCACTTTACTATTAGGACTTATTACCCTGATGTCTGGAGTGAATAGACCCTTATGAGCCTATGATAATGTTTATCAGTGGTTAAAGTGGAATTCTTAAAATGGATTCAGAGGTAGGATTATAATGGCAGAGTTACTGTATGTTTGGGACAGTGATTTGGCCTTAGTAAAGTTTGGTCTCTTAAGATTTATTATTTACTTATGGCGAAATATATCACAAATAAATGCTAGATTTCATAGTGATATTCAGCAATCATTTCTTCAGGGTCTACTGTGTACCAGGGCTTGTGCCAATGCATAAAAACAAATGAGATATGGTCCTTGTTTTTAAGATGTTCCCAGTCCAGTGGGACCGACTAGTGTGAAAAATAACTAACTGTACAATATAAGATAACAAATGCTGTTCTGTTGGTATGAATCAAGTAACACAGGGGAAGAAAACAATCTGGAACATCAGGGAAGAACTCATCGAGGAAGGAATAGATGACTACTATTTTGAGAGATGAATATTATTAAGCTCAGGACAGGTGCCAAAAACCAACCAAACAAATATTATTTAGCTTAGCAAAATATGAATTATAAATATAACAGTGTTGGAAATGCACAGTTAATGAGATGTAATGTCACCAAATTGGGTTAAGTACATGCACTGGGTTTGTAGACGGATGGCCCTGTCACATTTGTTCTTTGTTTTCCCACTCATGAGGAAGTCCTTGTCTGGCAAAGTGATCACTGTTTACACTATTGGAAATAGGCTTTAGGTCCCTGTTCAGGCACCAGAAACTGAAGGGGAATAAAAGTAATATCTTTTCCTCACCCTTCCAAAGGTTCATGGCTGACACCCCTATAGGAAAGAAAGATTAACAAGAGAAAAGCATAAAAAATTTAGTTAACCAAAGTTTTATGTGACATGGGAGCCTTCAGAAATGAAAACCCAAAGACTCAGGGAAAACATTGTTATTTTTATGGACATCCTTGCAGTAGTTTGATTGGAGGATAAAAGGATAATAATAATGGTAATAAACTGGGCGAACTTAGTAATATCTGTTTGTCCAGATTCTTCTTGGTTTCCAGTTATAGGGCAGGACCCCTCTGGAATGAGGGGTTATCATCTACTTTTAGGCGAAGTAGGTCAGACAGTTCTTTTGTGGTCTGCTTCAGGGGGAAAAGGCAGGGGAAGGTCAGAGAATGATCTTCCTGCTTCTGTATTTTTCTCAATTTCCTTTAACTTAAAATACTTAGTATGCCAAGGTGCCATATTTTGGGGTATCATGTTCTGAGCCCCTACACTTCTCTGGAAGGGGGATAGCTTTTTTTTAAAAATCTAAACAAATTTATCAGACGCAATGTGGTATAAATGAATAGAAGATGGACTATGAGACCAAATTTTGACCCCACCACTGAAGAGCTGAGTGTCTTTTGACAAATTATATAAATTCCTGGTGACTCTGATATTTCTATAATATAAGGATGATAAAAGTACCAGCTTCACAAAGTTGTTCTTCAAGTGCAGTAATACATGTGAAAACACTTTGTAAAGTACTGTGAAAATATGTAAATGTTATTTTATCAAAAACATCAGCACACCTTTTATTTATGTAGTTCTATGCATTATGCAAAGAGCTACAGAGACATAGGACCCATCTTGTAGAAAAACAGAATCAGGATTCTGAATCAACTCCAAAGTAGGAGACCAAAACTTTGAGTTCTTTCTAGGTGCACTTTATCATGAGAAGTTGGACTTGTGAGTCTGCCTCTGGGCATTGCCTCCTATGACCTGGTGTTCTTCAGTTGGATGAAAAGCAACTTGAAAAGGGGAAGAATATTACAGTGTCAGCAAAGACATTACTTTTTGTTTGCTCTTTGGACATTTTTACATTTTTGCTCTTTTGGTTTTGAGCTCTGAAGGTAAACAATCCAGCTGATTCAGATCCCCAGAGCAGCACTAATAATAGGAATACCATGACAACCACAGATATTAAAAACATACTTCAATTTAGGCAGTCAGGGTAAGGCAAATACACGTGGTATTATATGAAAAAAAATTTCCCTAAGCAAACCCGGAAGCATAATTTAATGTCATTACATTTAGCAAAGAGAACTTGTTTACCACTGGAATATTTGAATGAAAGAATTTGTCTTCTAGACAAAGGCAGTAGAAGGAGAATAGTGAAGATCAGTAATTTATCTTGCTTATGGGAAGCAAAATTGAGAGATTGCATAACATCAAATTTTATAAAATTTAAATTATGTAAGGCGAAGTGTATAATTTTATGAGTTTTGGCAAATATGTATACCTACTAACCATATTTCTATCATCTCCCAAATTCCCTCATGTTCCTTTGCAAGTAATTGCCTCTCTTGAGCCCAACCTTTGACAAACACTGATTTGCTTTTTGATGCTATAGTTTTGCTAAAGTGTAATTTTAATTAATGTTTTGCTGGTTAATTGAAATGATAATTTTGAACATCATCAGAATTGGGATTAGAATCCTACCGTCTTTAGAAAGAGCAATTCCAGGGCCGGCCTGGTGGCGCACTGCTGCAGTGCGCCGCTTGGGAAGTGCGGCGGCGCTCCCGCCGAGGGTTCGGATCCCACATACAGACCGGCCGCTCACTGGCTGAGCGAGGTGCGGGAGCGACACCGAGGGTTGCGATCCCGTGGCCGGTCCCGGTCTGGTACGGGCGCGACACTGAGGGTTGCGATCCGTTGCCGGTCATGAAAAAAGACAAAAAGGAAAAAAAAAAAAAAAGAAAGAGCAATTCCAGTAACTTCTGAACTGCAGTTAGATGTTATATGTTAGTGGGGATAATAACAACTTTTCTATATGCCTCAGAAGTTTGTTCAAAAAAATCTAAAGAATAAATAGATGAAAATTAGGTGTGTAGGGTTTGATTGGTTATTTGGCAAACACTAATGTTAATCAAAAGAATGGTACTTGTAGATATGAGCCATTTTGTAGAGGGATTAGTCCAGAGCTCCATGATACTTATACAGACCCTTGAGGGAGAGTCCCTGAATATGCAGAGGAAGCTGTCTTTGAAATATTTGGTTTATCGGCCAAAGAATTCAGTCTTGTGTCTTGACAATAGAGGATTATAATCTGTTTGGCTGACATAGCTGGATTAACATCAGATTAGTCATATACTTTGGATATGAATATAACATAAAAATGTTCTCAGTGGCTGCTGTTCTTACAATGCTTTATCGTATTAATTTATTTCATGCTCAAGCTCCCACTGCCCTGATTCTGAGGATTGTCAGTTTTATGGTTCCCATTCTATACAGAAAACTAAAACTAAACTTTTCAGATGTCAAGTTTTATGCTAGAGGCTTCCACGTAGTGTGCCAGCTGCTGTTATAAATTGCTGTTGTTTTAAGCAAGTGACCTAAATACCACTTTTATTAGAAACTGAGTGGAGAGGAGAGCCTCTGATAGAGTTCTAACATTTCTCCTTCAGCAGCAAGAAAAGAATTGCATTTCCTGCTAGCTAGAGAAACCAGGTCAATTTTATTCCCTCTCTGGGGTATATCACTTTAGAGTGACACATTCAAGTCTTGCTTATTTTTCTTGAATAAGCTGTAGAATGCATATATATGGGCACATATAAACACACACATACACTGTCACGCATGCTCTAATACACACACAAATCATGCTGTCATTTGCCTTTGTGTAGGGATATATATCATTGTGTAGACTGCGCATTTTCAAAAAAGACAGCTGATCCCCATTCTCACTTACTCCCATGTACATTTTGTAGCTTCCCCATGGGGAAGTGAAACTGGTGGTGGGTTGGAAAAGATTGAATTTGCTGAAGTGGATTCTGCCATGTGGCTGTTTATGGATGACCTTTGTCTTCTTTGGAGTAATAGCAGGAGTTACAGATTCCTGAATGTCTGATCACATCTCTTCGCAATTAGAATCATAAACCATGGGCTTTGTGGGTTCGTTCACCTGAGACTGTGCTGAACCAGGAACCAAGAGACCTGGGTTTTAGATCTATTTCTAAATATGTAAATATATGTGAAGATAGCTCTGTGTACCACTATGGATATTTTCCCTCTTCTGTCTTTTCTCCAGGAGACTTTCAAATCCTCAAAGGCATGCTGCACCTTTAATTTACACAGTATTTACTTTTTTCTTCTTGGTTCCTACACTGCATTTGGTACATATGTAATGAGTACCTGCTGACAGATTGAATGAGACTACATCCTGCCTTGAATGAACTGGGATTTTATCGTTTATTTGAAAGTGTTTCCAGCTAGAAATATTCTGCTTTGGTCTTGTTGCTACAGTTAAGATTCAACTGGAGCAGCTTCAGTGTGGTCAGATGTCTTCTCCCCTCACCTGTCATGCACTGGCCACCCTGAGAAGATGGGTCCCCTTGCTCCAGCTAGACCTTTTATAGGTCTACCCCCACTGTGCTGCCAAGTCTTTGGGACTCAGTGTTCCAGTCTCTTCACTTGTCCTAACACTTGGCAGCCTGAAGAACAGGAGCTTTTGTAGATATTTTCTTTTCCTTTTTTTTTCAGCCAAGAAGGATTGAGTACTCATGAATATTTTAAGTGGGTTACACAGAACGCAAAAGAACACAAAACACACAGGGGTGGAGGGATGGAGGCTGGGGGATTAAATGAAATTTTAACTCAGAATCAGCACATTTTAAAACATAAACCAGATCACGTCAGTCTCCTGCCTCAAACCTGCCAGAGGCCTCCCACCACCCTGAAAGCCAAACTGAGAACATTTGTGCCAGCCTGCCGGGTGCTGCCTGACTCAGCCCTGCCCACTGCTCTGAGCCCTTTTCTCACTAACCTCTAGCACACTGGTCTTCTGTGGGTTCCCAGAGTACCCCAAGCTTGTTTCTCCTCAGAACGTTTATACTCATTTTTTCTGCCTGGGACTCTCTACCCTGTACTTTGTGCCACTCCAGGGTTGTCACTCAGATCACTGCCTAAATGTCGTCTCTCAGGCCTACCCTGACCATCCTATCAATATTGGCATCCAATATTTTATTTTCTCACATCACTCATTATACTTGAAATTGTCTTGCTCATCTCCTGGTTTTCTTGCTTATTGTTGGGCCCTGTCTAGGGGTCTCACTCCACAAGGGCAGACAGGGTCTTTATTAGTCTCTGTTGCTGTCCCAGAGCCTGGACAATGCCTATCACCCAGTGGGTACTCAGTAAACATATATAGACTCAATGAGGGATTGAATCTGAAGTCATTTACCTCTTTCTTGGTTTTCCTTCTCTCTCTCTCCCTTTCTCCCCCCCTCCCCCCCCTTTATTGATTTATTTTGTGGAACCTACATAATGAAAAGTGATGTGATCTGGTGCTGGAGCACAGGCTTTGGATCAAGGTCCTAGGTTGACCTGCTCGCATGTTCAGAAGCTTCTTGTCATGCACGGCTGCCAGCGTCTAGACTTAATTCTTCCTTATTAGAATGTCTAAATAGAAGGATGAGCTCTTGGGGTCTTTCCTAATAAAGGAATTCTTTGTTATTTGGATGAAGAGATTATCTCTGTAACTTCCCATACTCCTAAATTGAACTCCCCGACAACTGTTGCAGTGTAAAGAGCTCTTACTGCAGGATGTTCTCGGCTTTGTATACTTGTGGAAAGTATAATGCAGCTTGCCTTGTTAGTTTTTTCTGGAGATATCATTTTTGGGTCGCAGGGGTTCAGCCAGGATTTGGCTGTTATGCAGTACAGTTTTATGGGAATCATTTTATAATGTTAACATCTGTAGACTGAAAGCTTGTTGAAGACATCACTCAGCTTGCCTTGGGAAGGCCACTGACTTTGGGAGCTAGTTCTTCAGAGGGAAAGTACTTAGCCCTCTTATTTCCTTGCTTAGGCACATTCACCAACCCCACCATTTCCATCTGTAATGGTGGATGAGCTGTGTGCATATTTTCATGTCTCCTTGCAGTCATACATTTTTGGCAAGTTAGGGGACAAAGCCAAGGCCCTTGGCTTTTTAACTTTTCTGCTTCTGTGGAATTTTCACATGAAATAAGATGTTAAAGGGTTAGAGAATTTTTCTTTAAAGATTCCTGGTGAGATATAGAACCGACTGGAAGTCCACTTGCCTGTGGCCCTTATCTCCATCATGTCAATACTCATGTCTCCTTTTCCATGAAGCCTCTCTTGCCCACTTTGTTCAAAATTGCAACCTATTCCATACCTTATGCTAAATTCCCTTTACCCTAGTTATTTGTTTTTCATAGCAACTATCACTTTCTAACATACTATATCATTTATCATTTATTATGTTTATTGTCTGCCTCCCACTGCTTGAATAGAAACTCCACAAGGGAAGAGTTTCCATCTGTTTTATTCACAGTGTATCCTAAGTGCCTAGAACAGTGCCTGGTGCATATAAGCCCTTGATAAATATTTGTTGAATGAATAGACTGACATTCCTGTGAAAAGAGAGATAATGTAGTGTAGTGATAAAGAGCCTGGGCTTTGGAGTGAAACAATCTTGGGTTTGAATCCCAGCTTTGCCACTTACCAGCTCTGTCTTCTGAAAGCGAGTTAACCTCTCTGAGACTCAGTTTAGTTTTCTCATCTATAAAATGAGAATTACAGCACTAACCTTGAAGGTGTGTTATGAAGATCAGGAAAGAGGCAATATAGCATGATGGTTAAGAGGCAGGGCTCTACATTCCACTAGCTCTGGGTTCTGCACCTTGGCTTCAAGTTCTGGCCCTCCCATTACCTTGCACAATTTTTAGAAATTCTTTAAGCTCACTTTCTTCACATATAAAGTGGAGGTAATATGAGGGTACTTCAAAAACTTCATGGAAAGATTTGCATTACCTTTTAATTCTGTTTTTCCAATATATACAATATAATATTTTGAGAGCCTCCTAAGTTTGTTATTTTCTTTGCATTCACCTACTTATACAAAGGAGAGAAAGGCAAATGCCTCAGGTTATCTTTGTGAGATATTTCAACTTGAAAATGGAATAGCCAACAATTTTTATGTGCTATACTACCTTTTTTGTCCTGTAATCAGACAGTTATGTTATGATTTCAAAGGCTATTTTTGAATTTTTGGATTCAGTTTCCACAAAGACTAGGTGGTCATTGGGTAGGCTTACATAACTTAGGTATTTAGTCAGCTGATTCAGAGCTGATGAAATTGGCTACAGTGGCTGTGGTTCTGGGAGATTGTAATGTCTCAAGGGTTCCATTGGCTTCCACTTCCTTCTGCAGACTCATAGTAAAAGATGCGAGATGCCTCCTCCTGGCTGTGCTCCTCATTTGCTATGTGAGTTTCAGCAACACATTTCACTGTTGCTGAGAACCAGACATTCTAACTGGACTGCCCAGGAGTGAAGCCTTGCTCCATCTTGCTGTGTAACCCTGGCCACATTATTCAGTGTTGCCATATCTTATTTTCCACCTTTGTAAATAAACAGATAGGCTGGCTGGTTATCTCAGTTAGAGCATGGTGCTGATAATACCAGGGTCCAGGCTTTAATCCCTGTATTGGCCTGCTAAAATAAAATAAAATAATAAAATATAGAAATGAAAGATAGAATGATCCTACATCTTAGTGTTTTGTGAGGATTGAATGAGATATTACATGTAGAGTACACCTTAAAAGTACTCAACTAATAATATTTATTACTATATTTTCTTTATAAAAATTTGGGATGTCCTAGCATCACAATATTTTAAGTTTATGAACACTTTCCATATATTGAAAGTTCTAGAACTTCAGCATCAGCTCATGGTGTCCTGTGAGGTCCTGAAAACACCTGATGAAGAATATCTTTTCTTGGAATGAGCCATGGGTGACCACTGTGTCTTCCTAGAAGTGGCCAAACACAGTTGCCTCTCAATTACTTAGTGTAATATAGGGAAGTAACTGATTAACTGGGGGGTGTGACTTTGCTCAAGGCAATGTGGGGAGTGTTCTGAGGTGAGGGCAGCTCCTGGAGAGGAGGCTGCTAGACAAATCAGGAAGTCTCACAAGGTCATCTTTACTTGGTGATCGAGTGTAGACCAAGAGCTTATCACACTGAGGTGGACCTAGCCCTAGCTCACAGGCCACACTGCGCTATAAAAAAAAAAGCCAAATTATTGATTTTACAATGCAAAATTATGCTGTTCTGTGCATTGAATAGGCATGCCTATCTGTGTTCCTCTTTAAGACAAGTTAAATGAGAACTCAAATTATCGAACAGTTGCTTGGGAAGTATGAAATTGATAAGAGAGGAGTTAAGTGATTCAAATACTTATGGTATTAGGCCTGTTTATCTATCCTGATCTATCACTACAGTTCTGTGTGTCCACTCAATTTACCCAGGACTCCCTGGCAGCCCGGGTTCAGTTGGAACAGCACTGCCATCATCTGCCTCTCTAACCTTTGTATATAATTTTTTGGCTGACAACCTCCCTTCCCACATCCTTCTGATATATAGTATTATTTAGAATTTTTCAATTTAATATTTATTTTTCATAAAAGTAAAACGTGTATATTGTTTTACAAATCTAATAGTATAAAACTTAACCTGAAAAACAACAGTTCCCTACCCCATTTCTTCCTCTCCCCTTTGCCTCTTACTCTCTTAAAGTAGCTGCTTTCAAATATTATATTGTTGGTTCTGCCAGTTACCCCCACATTTCTGATAGGTTTGAATTGCTGTTTCTTAATTTTTCTATTTCAGACATTATCTTATGTCTTATTATTATCTTATGTCATGTGAAGATGGAGCTGGCTGAGAAGTTGAGCCAGAAAAGAAAATAAATAAATAAATAAATAAAAAATAAGAGAGGAAAACACCAAAAAAGGAGAGGAAAACAACAAGAAGAAGGAGAAAACACCAAAAGGAGAAAACACCCCAAAGGTGAAAATACCCACAAGATAAAACTTAACCTGAAAAACAACAGTTCCCTACCCCATTTCTTCCTCTCCCCTTTGCCTCTTACTCTCTTAAAGTAGCTGCTTTCAAATATTATATTGTTGGTTCTGCCAGTTACCCCCACATTTCTGATAGGTTTGAATTGCTGTTTCTTAATTTTTCTATTTCAGACATTATCTTATGTCTTATTATTATCTTATGTCATGTGAAGATGGAGCTGGCTGAGAAGTTGAGCCAGAAAAGAAAATAAATAAATAAATAAATAAAAAATAAGAGAGGAAAACACCAAAAAAGGAGAGGAAAACAACAAGAAGAAGGAGAAAACACCAAAAGGAGAAAACACCCCAAAGGTGAAAATACCCACAAGAAGGGCCGGCCCGGTGGCGCACTGCTACAGTGTGCCGCTTGGGAAGCGTGGCGGCGCTCCCGCCAAGGGTTCGGATCCCACATACAGACCGGCCGCTCACTGGCTGAGCGAGGGGCGGGAGCAACACCGAGGGTTGCGATCCCGTGGCCGGTCCCGGTCCGGTGTGGGCGCGACACTGAGGGTTGCGATCCGTTGCCGGTCACGAAAAAAGACGAAAAGGAAAAAAAAAAAATACCCACAAGAAGAACACACCCATAAAGGAAGAAAACACCCAACATAGGAAAAAAACACCCAAAAGAGGAAGAAAATACCCCCAAGGAAGTAGAAAACACCCACAACAAGTAGAAAACACACACAACAAGTAGAAAACACCCAGAAAAGGAAAACCCCAACATAAAGAAGAAAAATCCCCCAAAAGAAGAAAACCCCAACAAAAAGAAACCTAAGAGAAGGAAGAAAAATCACCCCCAAATAAGAAAGCCCAAACAAAAAGAACTCTCCAAAAGAACAAAACTCCCCCAAAAGAAGAAAACCCAAGAAAAAGTAGAAAAATCCCCCAAAAGAAGAAAACCCCAAGAAAAAGAAGAAAACTCCAGAAAAAGAAAATCCCAACAAAAAGAAAACACCCCAAAAGAAGGAAACCCCAACAAAAAGAAGAAAACAAAAATAAAGAAAACCAATAACTCCCCAAGAAGAAAACTCCCAGAAAAACAAAACCCTAACAAAAAGAAACCCCCTCAAAAGAACCACCTCAAAAGTAGAACCCCCCCAAAAGAGAAAACCCCAACAAAAAGAAGAGAACCAAAAAAAAAAAAAAAAAAAAAAACCCCAAGAAAACAAAAGGAGAGAAAAATACAAAAAACAATAAAAGCAACAGAAAATCCCAAGAAAAAATATAACAGAGAAGAAAAATAGTTAAAAAACAGAAAAAACAAACAAGAAAAAAGAAAGAAAAAAAAACATAAAAGAAAAACCAAAAATAAAAAAATAAAACAAACAACAAAAAAGAAAAAACAAAAGGAAAAGCAGGGTTCCCTTACCAGTAGTCCAGCCTCAGGGGCCCATAGGGGAAGACCAGTACAATTGGTCCCTCAGCCAGGCCAGGCCAGGGGGCCCTAAGGTCAGGCCAGGGCAGGGGGGCCTTTAGTGCCAGGGCAGGCTATGGAAGTACTTAGGGCAGGCCCCTAGGAGTAGGCAAGGCCAATTTTGGGGGTCCCTAGATCTAGGCCAGCCCTGGGATACCTAGGGGCAGGCAAGGGCAGTGGGGCTTATTGTCCCAGGTAATAGAGGTCCTAGGAGCAGGTAACCCAGGGGTCCCCTTGGTGCCAGCTCAAGGAAGCACTTGGGGCAGGCCTGGCAGGCCCTTAGCAGAAGGGGAACCATTAGCAGAAGTTGGGGCCTGAATAGTAGGGCTTGTCATGGAGGCCCTTAGTGCCAAGTATTCTGTTATAGCCACACAAAACAGACTAAAACAGAAAATTGGTACCAGGAGTGGGGTGTTGCTTATAACAGACACTTGAAAATGTAGAAACGGCTTTGGAACTGGGTGTCAAGGAGAGTTTGGAGTACTCAGAAGAAGATAAAAAGATGAGGGAAAGTTTGGAATGTCTTAGAGACCAGTTAAATGGTGGCGAGCAGAATGCTTTGGAAATAAGGACTGTGAAGACCATTTGAAGGAGGTCTCAGATAAAAATAAGGAGTTTATTGGAAACTGGGGCAAAGATCACCCTTGCTGTGAACTGGCAAAGAAATTGGCTGCACTGTGTCCATGTTCTCAGACTTTGTGAAAGTTGGAACTTAATTATTGTGAAACAGAGTATTTGGTGGATGAAATTTCTAAGCAGCAAAGCATTAAGGAAGCTGCATGGCTACTTGTAACAGCCTACTCTGAGTTATGTTGGCAAAGGCATGACATAAAGCCAGAATTTAAAAGGGAAAGAGAGTGTAAAGATTTGGAAAATTTGCAGCCTGGCCGTGTGGTGGAGAAGCAGAGAGCATTTTCAGAAGGGAAATTCAGTGGTACTAAGAAGATTAACACAAAAGGCCCTGAAGGAATTGCAAAAGCCTCTAGAGCCAACTCTTCCATTTCAGGCCCAAAGTTCTAGGGAGACAAAATGGTCTTGGGGAACTGGCTTGAGGAGCCCTCCAGGGGCTCACTGCTCAGGGCTACCTTGGGAAACTGCTTCTAGCACTAGCACTCTGCCTGCTTTGGCTGCTGTAGCTGTGGCTAAATTGGCCCCATGTGTGACTGGACCTGTAGTTTTGGAAAATACAAGCCAGAAATCCATGTTTTCTTAGGTCTGCTAGCTCAGAGAATGCCAGAGCTCAGAAGGTTCAGGATCCTCCACCCAGATTCAAAGGATGTATGGAAATGTCTGAGTGCCCAGTAAGAGCTCTGTCCCATGGGCATAGTCACCACAGACAGGCTTCACTAGAGCAATGCCAAGTGGAAACGTGGGTTTGGAGCTGCAGCAGAGAAGTTCTATCAGCACCATGTCTAGTGGAGCCACGTGAGCAGGACTGCCATTGATACCCCAGACCTGTGGAGCTACAACGTATAACAACAGCCTGGGAAAGGTGAAGTGTGGCCTGTCACCAGGAAAGCCATAGGAGCAGAGCTGCCTGAGGACTTGGGGACCCAAACCCCACACCAGAATGCAGAGGACATGGAACATGGACTCAAGGTACATGATTCAACATCTTTGAGATTTAATGCCTGCCCTGCTGGATTTTGTGATACCACTTTCTTTTGGCCTATTTCTTCCTTTTGGAATGGGAATATGTAGCCTATGTTTGTCCCACCACTGTATCTTAGAAGTAGATAACTTGTTTGATTTCACAGATGGGACTTTGAAGTTTGGGAACTCAAGTTGAAACATGTTAAAATTGTGGGGATGAAATGAATGTATTTGCATGTGAAAAGGACATGACTTTTGGGGAACCAGAGGCAGACCATGCGATAGTGAATGGATTAAAAATGGTGGTCGGCGGTGTGTTTCTGAGGGCTTTAAAAGAAGAGTATGTAAGAGTCTCTCTCTCTCTCTCTGCCTTCTCTGCTTCCACCATCTTGCAATGTGAGATCCCTTGGTCACTGTTGCCACCACCAGATGGACTTTCTACTTCCTAGCCTCAGAAATTGTAAGCAATAAATTTTGTTTTTCTTTGTGTGTTACCCAGTTCCAAGTATTCTGTTATAGCAACAGAAAATGGACTAAAACAGGGGCCTTGAGCTAGTCCAGGCCAGGGGGTCTCTTGTGTAGGCCTGGCCTCGGCAGGCCTGCCCTTAGTGGCAGTGGGGCCCTTAGCAGCAGGTCTGAACAGGGCAGCCCTTAGTGGCAGGCCAGTTCAGGCCAGAGGGTCTCTTAGAGGCAGGCCAGACCACACCAGGGGAAGACCTTAGCACCAAGAAGGCCAAGAAGGCCCTGGGATAGGTCAGTTTTTTTGGGGGGGAGGGAGGATGGCCTTAACAATGTTTTATCATATATTCTTGGCCAGAAAATATTCTTTTTCATTAAAGTATCAAACTTATTTATGAAATGAGTATTTTAATAATTATCCTTATTTTTGTAGTTTCTTCAGAATCTACATTTAACGTGTTTTTCCTCTCCCACATTTGTGTTTTTTATTTGAGTCAAATTTATTTAATTAAAATAAACACTAAAAGTGAGTACATGGTGTTTGTTGGGTTTTTACTATTCAAATAAAATTTATTAGTCTGTCAATTCTGTCATTTTCCCTTCTCCTGATAATTTGATTTCATTCTCTTGTGTTTAGTATATCCATTCTTCTGTGAATCTTAGGTTTCTTATTATTTTCTTATGCTCTTTATTATGAATAAGTCGTTTTAGAATGTTTTGATATTTATCGTTTAATAATGACGTATAAGGGTGTGAATTTGCTTTAGAAAACAAATTTGACTTTATCTTCTTTGTTTTAGCAATTTAAATATGCTGGACTTTAGTATGATTTTCTCCTCTTTCCTTTTTTATTCCCAGTTGGGGTTTGCTGATCTAATTGGGGTTCTTTGACCTGTGGACTGATGTATTATACCCATTTTGGAAAATCTTTGGCAATTACACCTTCAGTGATGGCTTCTGCCCCCATCTCTCTCCACTGTTTCTCCCTCTCTGAGTCCAATTATCCATATGCAGTTTTAATGAGGATCATCCATCACTTCTTCTTCTGTATTCCTCAGGGACGGCCCTTCAGGGATTTGGATGGAAATTCTAGTAGGTCACTGGTCAACCATGAAATACTGTGGCAAATGCACTTGTAACCTTTGGAGGTTTCAGCTTGCTGCTTTAGCACCCATGCCCTGCAGCTTTAAAATGTGGCAAACATCTTAAGAGACCAATCAGCAAGCCCTGTCCTTCTGGGGAAACATTATCTCCCAAGCACTTTGAGATTCAGGCAGATTTTACTCTGACTTTTAGGAACCCTTGGCCTGGCTCCTCAGTCCTCCATGTTCATCCCCAGAGCACAGAGAATGTCCTGTGGAAAACAAATGCCATGTCCATGCTTCTTGAGTTGTGTGATCTCTTATGCCAGCCCCAGCCCTGAGTGACCAACCAATACTTACCCAATTTCTCTGTCCCCCATGTGGGTCAAGTATGAACAACAGTCCCTGCTGAGAATTAGCAAAAACCCTGCCCTAGAAGTCTCCCTCTCTGAAATTCCAATTCATGTAATTATTGTTTCTACAATTCTGTTAAGCCCTCTGGCTTACACAATACATGCTTTGCCTTTTTGTCCAATTAGACATCAGTCCTGAAGCTGTTTTCCTCACCAATAGTTGACTTCCTTAATTTTTATAAAAGTTAATAATATATGTTTATATAACTGTTTATGTCTTAACAGACAGTGGCTGGTTCTCAATCTTTTGCTACCCAATCCTGTGGAAATGAATATAGAGATAAACTTAAGTGGACCCAGTACAAAAGCCTTCAGAACTCCTTCCAAACTAAGACTGGTAGCAAAACTGGGGAGGTAGTCAGATAATATGATAAAATAAATATTTTTTTACTTTTATTTATTTATTTTTATATTGAATCATAATTGACTGATTATACATATTTTGGGGATTCAATGTTGATATATGTTGATCAAATCAATATTACTAGTATGTATATTGTTACAAATTATACTTATCATTTATGCCCCTTGTCCAATCTCTCCCTATCCTCCTCTCCCTCCCTGCTTCCACCACTGTTAACCATAGATTTCCTCTCTCCTTCTGAAAGAGTAATGATACTCTGTTGATTTCTTGCCTAGATGATCTGTCCAATGCTGAAAGGTATGTTCAGGTCCCCCAATATTACCATAGAGCAGATACTTCTTCTGTCACTCTGGAATGGTCTTTGTAGAGAGTGACATCATCTTCTTTTCTGTGTTCTCTGCTAGTAATTCTCCTTGTGTCAATGCACTCCAGTGGCTGGTGGACCATGTGTGTGGTGTTTGTGACATCTAGCCACTTTTGTGGCATCTGTGGTTAATGTGGCTGTGGTGGGCCACCCACATGGAGGTGATGTTTTTCACATGCTCCTTGGCACTGGTGATGTGCCTGTTTGTGGGCAGGGGGGTCCAGTCCCTGGCTTGATGCCCCAGGCCCCTGGGCAGGGCCCCGAGGTAAAATATTTTTAAATTGTACATTTTTTTTTTTTTCCTTTTTCTGTGTCTGGCAACGGATCACAACCCTCAGTGTTGCCCCCGTACCAGACGGGGACCGGTAACGGGATCGCAACCCTCGGTGTTGCTCCCGCGCCTCGCTCAGCCAGTGAGCGGGAACCGGTCTGTATATGGGATCCGAACCCTCGGCGGGAGCACCGCCGCGCTTCCCAAGCGGCGCACTATAGCAGTGCGCCACCGGGCCAGCCCTAAATTGTACATTTTTTAACATAAATAGTTCTTTAAAATTTTTTAGTGAGGTATATCATACTTAGAAAAGATTACATAGAATGTTTTAAGTTTAAATATTAATGTCATATAAACTCTTCAAGTTGGGCATACACTAATGAATGGACTGGGCAGATATTAGGCTCCCAGTGTGCCCATCCTGACTTCATTTCCCTCCCATCCCCAGATGTGACCACTATCAGAAATGATATATTCTTATTGTCTTTACCATCTATTATGTATCATTAAGAAGTGTTTTGTTTAACTTCGTGTCTTTTAATCTTTCCATGAAAGGATATTAGTAGAATTATCCTGAACATGGTCATTGGTTTTTCTGCCTCAGTCTGTTTCACTCATGCTGATGTTTGAGACTGTAGGTCATCCAACTTACCCATCCATTCCAATGCTTATAATGTTTGGGATATTTCAAGTTTATTTTCTGCTCTTGTGAAAATACTGCTCCTATAATTCATGTGTTTCCAAATGCTGACATATAAACAAATTCTCGACCCATTGGAGAGAAATTACTGGGTTGTAGATTATGTGTAATTTCAAATTTACAGGAAATGCCAATGAGTGTGTGAACAGATCCACCATCTCTGCATGTGATAATTTATTCCACAAGTTGAAAACATTGGAATAGCCTCATTTATTAATTTTTGCCTATCAGTGTACATGCAATAGGATTTCCTTGTGATTTTTAAAATTTTATTTCATTTTAGCAATATAGAATGTGGTTGATTATTGTGGCCCATTACTGATACCTCCCTCACCCCCGAATAACTTCATATCTGTTCGCTTGTCATAACAACTTCAAGGAATTGTGATTGTTGTGTCTTCTTCCCTCCCCCCCACAGTTTATTTGTGTATTTATTTATTTTTAGCTCCCACAAATAAGTGAGAACATGTGATATTTCTCTTTCTGTGCCTGACTCGTTTCACTTAATATAATTTTCAATATTTCATTCTTTTTTATAGCAGAGTAGGATTCAATTGTGTAGATATACCACATTTTCCATATCCACTCATCTGATGATGGACATTTGGGCTGGTTCCAACTCTTGGCTATTGTAAATAGTGCTGCAATGAACATTGGAGTACAGGTATACCTTCGACTTGATGATTTCCATTCCTCTGGGTATATTCCCAGCAGTGGAATAGCTGGGTCATATGGTAGATCTATCTGCAATTGGTTGAGGAACATCAATACCATTTTCCATAGAAGCTGCACGATTTTGCAGTCCCACCAACAATGTATCAGAATTCCTTTTTCTCCGCAACCTCACCAGCATTTATCATTCACATCTTTTGGATATTAGCCATCCTAACTGGAGTGAGATGGTATCTCGGTGTAGTTTTGATTTGCATTTCTCGAATGCCAAGTGATGTTGAGCATTTTTTCATGTGTCTGTTGGCCATTCGTATATCTTCCTTTGAGACATGCCTATTTAGCTCCTTTGCCCATTTTTTAACTGGGTCACTTGGGTTTTTTTGTTGTAAAGTTTGAGTTCCTTGAATATTCTGGTTATTAATCCTTTGTCAGATGTATATTTTGCAAATATTTTCTCCCACTCTGTTGGTTGTCTTTTTAATCTGTTAATTGTTTCTTTTGCTGTGCAGAAGCTTTTTAGATTGATATAATCCCATTTGTTTATTTTTCCTTTGGATGTCCGTGCTTTTGGGGTCATATTCATGAAGTCTGTGCCCAGTCCCACTTATTGGAGTGTTTCTCCTATGTTTTCTTTAAGAAGTTTTATCATTTCAGGGTGTATATTTAGTTCATTAATCCATTTTGATTGATTTTAAATTGATTTTGGTATATGGTGAGGGATACGGGTCTAGTTTCATTCTCCTGCATATGGATATCCAGTTATCCCAGCATGATTTGCTGAAGAGGCAGTCTCTTCTCCAGTGTAAAGGCTTGGTGCCTTTGTCAAAGATCAGATGGCTGTAGGTGTGTGGGTTGATTTCTGGATTCTCTATTCTATTCCATTGATCAGTGTGTCTGTTTTTATGTCAGTACCATGGTGTTTTGGTTATTATAGCTTTGCAGTATAGTTTAAAGTCAGGTAGTGTTATGCCTTCAGCTTTACTTTTTTTTGCTCAGAATTGCGTTGGCTATGTGTGGTCTTCTGTTATTACATATAAATGTTAGGATAGTTTTTTCCATTTCTGAGAAAAATGTCATTGGAATTTTGATGGAGTTTGCATTGAATTTGTGTAACACTTTGGGTAGTATGGACATTTTCACAATGTTGATTCTTCCAATCCCAGAGCATGGGATATCTTTCTATCTTCTTTTGTCCTCTTTAATTTCTCTGAATAGGGGTTTGTAGTTCTCAATGTAGAGATTTTACACATCCTTGATTAACTCTATTCCTAAGCATTTTTATTTTTTTGGTGGCTATTGTAAATGGGCTAGCTTTCTTGATTTCTCTTTCTGCATGTTCACTATTAGAGAACAGAAATCCTACTGATTTTTGTGTGTTGATTTTGTATCCTGCAACTTTGCTGAAATCATCTATCAACTCCAACAGTTTTCTTGTAGAGGCTTTTGGCTGTTCGATATATAGGATCATGTCATCTGCAAAGAGAGACAGTTTGACTTTATCTTTTCCAACCTGAATGCCTTTTATTTTCTTCTCTTCTCTGATTGCTCTGGCCAGTACTTCTAACACTATGTCGAGTAGGAGTGGTGAGAGTGGGCATCCTTGTCTAGTTCCTGTTCTTAAGGATGATATTAGCAGTGGGCTTATCATAGATGGCTTTAATTATGTTGAGATACTTTCCATCTATACCTAACTTGTAGAGAGTCTTTATCATGAACGAGTGTAAGCTGAAAAGCATTTGAATTTTGTCAAATGCTTTTCAGCATCTATAGAGATGATCATATGGTCCTTGTGTTTGATTTTGTTGATATGGTGTATTACATTTGTTGATTTGCATATGTTGAACCAACCTTGCATCCCTGGGATGAATCCCACTTAATCATGGTGTATAATTTTGCATATGTGTTGCTGTATTCTGTTAGCTAGTTATTTTATTGAGGATTTTTGAATCTATATTCATCAAGGATATTGGCCTGTAGTTTTCTTTTTTT
This sequence comes from Galeopterus variegatus, assembly GCF_000696425.1. Taxonomy (NCBI): domain Eukaryota; kingdom Metazoa; phylum Chordata; class Mammalia; order Dermoptera; family Cynocephalidae; genus Galeopterus; species Galeopterus variegatus. Next base: position 388,184 of record NW_007727085.1, on the reverse strand, counting down.
GTTGTATCTTCATCTGATTTGGGTATCATGGTGATATTTGCTTCATAGAATGAGTTTGGAAGAATTGCCTCTGTTTCATTCTTTTGGAATAGTTTGTAGAGAATTGGTGTCAATTTCTCTTTGAATGTTTGGTAGAATTCTGCTGTGAACCCATTTGGTCCTCAGCTTTTCTTTGTTGGAAGATTTCTGATAACAGTTTCAATCTCTTTTATTGTTATTGGTCTGTTCAGATTTTCTACATCTTCTTGGTTCAGTTTTGGTAGTTTGTGTATGTCTACAAATTTATCCATTTCCTCCAGATTTTCAGATTTGTTGGCATATAGTTGTTTATAGGAGTCACTAATGATTTCTTGTATTTCTGAGGTATCAGTTGTAATATCACCTTTTTCATATCTAATTTTTATATTTGGGTCTTCTCTCCTTTTTTTAGTTAGCCATGCTAATGGTTTGTCAATTTTATTTATCTTTTCAAAAAAACAACTTTTTGATTCATTGATCTTTTGTATCATTTTTTGGGTTTCTATTCATTAAGTTCTGCTCTGATCTAAATGATTTCTTTTGGGTTTCAATTTCATTAAGTTCTGCTCTGATCTTAATGATTTCTTTCCATCTGCTAAATTTGGGTTTGGATTGTTCTTGTTTTTCTAGTTCTTTAAAGTGAAGTATTAAGTTGTTTACCTGCCATCTTTCCATTCTTCTGAAGTAAGCATTTAATGCAATAAATTTCCCCCTTAGTACTGCTTTTGCAGTATCCCACAGGTTTTGGTATGATGTATCATTGTTTTCATTAGTTTCAATAAATTTTTTGATTTCCTGTTTGATTTCTTCTTGGACTCATATGTCATTAAGTAGAATGCTGTTTAATTTCCATGTGTTCATATAGTTTCCTGAATTTCTTTTGTTATTGATCTCTAATTTTAATCCATGGTGATCTGAAAAAATACATGGGATAATTCCAATTTTTTTGAATTTATTGAGACTTGCTTTGTGACCTAACATATGATCTATCCTGGAGAATGTTCCATGTGCTGATGAAAAAAATGAATATTCTGAGGTTGTTGGATGGAATGTTCTGTAGATATCTGCTAAGTCTGATCGGTCGAGAGTGTTGTTTAGATCTTGTGTTTCTCTGCTGATTCTTTGCCTAGATGATCTGTCCAATATTGACAGTGGGGTGTTCAGGTCCCCTGCTATTATGGTATTAGTGTCTATCTCCTTCTTTATGTCTAACAGAGTTTGCTTTATAAATCTGGATGCTCCAACATTGGCTTGGCTGTTTATGTATTTATGATTATTATGTCTTCTTGATGGATAAATCCTTTTATCATTATATAGTGGCCCTCTTTATCTCTTTTTTATGGTTTTTGGTTTAAAGTCTATTTTATCAGATATAAGAATAGCTACTCTGGCTCGTTTTTTATTTCTGTTTGCATGGTATATCTTTTTCCATCCTTTCACTGTTAGTCTATGTGTGGTTTTTTTTTTTTTTCCTTTTTGTCTTTTTTCGTGACCGGCAACGGATTGCAACCCTCAGTGTCGCGCCCGTACCGGACCGGGACCGGCAACGGGATCGCAACCCTCGGTGTTGCGCCTGCACCTCGCTCAGCCAGTGAGCGGCCAGTCTGTATGTGGGATCCGAACCCTCGGCGGGAGCGCTGCCACGCTCCCAAGCGGTGCACTGTAGCAGTGCGCCACCAGGCCGGCCCTATGTGTGTTTTTATAGGTGAGATGAGTCTCTTCAAGGCAGCTTATAGTTGGGTCCACCTTTTTAATCCAGTCAGTCTGTATCTTTTGAGTGGGGAATTTAATCCTTTTACACTGAGTTGTTATTGAAAAGTGTTGATTTACTCCTAGCATTTTATTGATTTTTGTTTGATGTCTTAAGTGTCTTTTGTTCCTTTCTTTCCGATTTACTGTTTGTCTTCTGTATTTGTTGGTTTCTTGGGTTGATAGATAAACTTTTTTTTTTCTCTTCATTGTTAGCATTTTTATTTTACTAGTGGGTTTTTATTTTTCTTGAGCTCTTATGGCAATGGTGGTTATTTTTCAGGTACCAAACCCAGTACTCTCTTAGAATTCTTGTAAGGGTGGTCATGTGGTAGTGAACTCCCGCAGTTTTTGTTTGTCTGAGAAGTATACTAGTTGTCCTTCATTTCTGAAGGATAGCCTTGGTGGGTAAAGTATTCTTGGCTGGCAATCTCTGTCTTTTAGTATTTTGAATATATCATCCCATTCCTTTCTGGCTTTTAGGGTTTGTGATGAAAAGTCTGATGTTAGTCTGATTGGGGCTCCCTTATAGGTGACTTGATGCTTCCCTCTTGCAGCTTTTAAGATTCTCTCTTTGTCTTTGAGTTTTGCCAATTTGACTATAACATGTCTTTCAGAAGACCTTTTTGGGTTTAATATGTATGGGTATCTTTGAGCTTCCTGAATCTGAAGATCTGTATCTTTCCCTATACCTGGGAAGTTTTCTGCCACTATTTTGTTGAATATGTTTTCAATGCAATCTCCTTTTTCCTCCCCTTCTGGAATACCCATGACTCAGATTTTTGAGCACTTAAGGTTATCTGATATCTCTCTTAGATTTTCTTCAATGGTTTTATTCTTTTCTTTCTTTTTCTGGTCTGCCTATGTTATTTCAAATAGCCCTCCTTCAAGGTCAGAAGTTCTCTCTTCTGCTTCTGCAAGCCTGCTGGTTAAACTCTCTGGTGTGTTTTTATTTTGTTGAATAAATTCTTCAGCTCAGCAAGCTCTACTACATTCTTTTCCAGGGAATTTATTTCCTTGTACATTTCTTCTTTCAGGTCCTGTATACTTTTCCTGATTTCATCATGTTATCTAGCTGAATTTTCTTGTATGTCATTTAGTTTCCTTAGAGTTATCTCTCGAAATTCCTTGTCAGTCATTTCAAGGGCTTCTTGTTCTATAGGATCTAGAGCTTGAGAGTTATTACCCTTTGGTGGTGTACTTTCTTGATTTTTCATATTTCTGGTATCTTTCCTTTGGTGTTTAGTCATTGTGGCAAGGGATTTCACAGTCCACTCATTCTACCCTATTTTCTGGCTAGGATGCTGCTGGGACTGCCAATTTGGCATGGCCTCCTCAGTGCCTGTGGGCAGGAGGCTCAGGCCTCTCTGGTCCTTGGGGACTGGACTGGGACAGGAGTCCAGCAGTGGCACCTACCTGTTCCCATGAAGGTGCCTTGGGGTGTGTGGTCACTGCAGTTCTTGGGCCTCTCTGGGGGCACCTCTCTTGTCAGTGCACACTCACCTGGGCTCGGGGTCCCAGGCTCATTTTTTATCACCATCCATACTGCTCTCAATTCAGCCCATTGACTGCTTTGCCCTGTCCCATCTTCATACCACATGGTATCTGTTAAGGGCTGGACAGCAATAGCTGTCCACAATGCTGAAGGTCCCATGCTAGAGCCATCTGTATACCAAGCTTGCTCTGTGACAGTTCTCTGTCCCTCATAGAAAGGTGTAGCCTCCAACTTCATGGGTAAGGGTAGTGCCAAAGTTTCCTCCACAACCTCTACTGGTCCTAGGACAATTTGCAAATCTTTGGACAGAGAACTTGTTGATACTGTGCACCTTTGTTCTATATATGCTCCCCATTTAGACAGAGTGGGAGTCTGAGCTATGCCCATTTTAGGGTTGGTTGCCCACGTGCACAGTGAACCTATTATGGGGTATGTCATCCTTACTAGGACTTTGGCAGTTCCTATGATAGCTTCAGTGGCTATCAAGGCAGAATACACAGCTGCTAACTGCTTTTCTATTAGAGAATAACGCACTTCAGCACCCTTCCAGAGCTGAGACCAGAATCCTACAGGTGTTTGGAATTGGTCTTGTCTCTGCCACAAAACCCATCCTAACTCCTCTTGTGTTATATGTATATCTAATTCAAAAAGCTTTGAAGGATCAGCCACTTGTAAAGCCTGTACTTGCTGTATTGCCCTTTTTGTAGCTCAGTAAGCCTGTTCTACTTCCTCAGTCCAATCCCAGAGGGCTCCTTTCTTTGTTAATGCATACAGTGGGTGTGCCATTTGGGCCATATGGGGTGCAAAAGCTCTCCAGAACCCCAGAAGTCCCAAATATGTCTGTAGCTGAGCTACAGTTGTGGGTCAAGGGTATGCCTGCATCTTATCTATAATAGCTTCTGGGATGACTCTCAACTTACCTGACAAGATCACTCCCAAGAATTTGACTGACAGCCCAGGTCCTTGTACTTTGGCTGTGTTCACAGCTCACCCACATTGTTCCAAATGACTTAGCAGCATTGGAGATGCCTGGGTTAAATATGTAAGAGAATCAGAGGTTGGTAACACATTATCAATGTAGTGAAATATTGTAACAATGCTGGGCCTAGTCCACTTGGTTAGGTCCCCAGCCACTAAACTATGACAGATGTTTGGGCTATGCAGATAACCTTGGGACAATACTTGAAAGGTCCACTGCCTCCCTTCCCAGGTGAAGGCAAACTGATCTTGGCTGTCAGCTGAGATTGGAATAGAGAAAAAACATTTGAAAGGTCCAATACATTATGATAAGTTCCCAGCTGTGTCATCAGGTGATCCATCAAGTCATGAACTAAAGGCATGCTGCATGCAAAGGAGGCACAATTTTGTTTAGTTCTCGATAGCCTACAGTCATTCTCCAGGTACCATCAGGGTTTTTCAGTGGCCATACTGGAGCATTAAATGGGCTATGAGCTGGAAGAATAATGCCAACTTTCTCTAACTCCAATATAGTGGCACTTATCTCTGCATGTCCTCCTGGTAGGGGTAGGCAATACTGCTTTACATTAACTACATGTCTTGGCTTGGATAACACCTGTGGGTCATGTTTAGCATGTCCTTGTAACATAGGCTTTATTGTCCATATTCATAGCCAAAACTCTCCAACTGTTGTTTGCAGGTGCAAACCATAAAGTACATCCATACCCAAGATCTATTCAGCTACTGGGGATATATATACAGAATAAACATGAGGGGGTAATCATCCTATGCCCAATGGCAATGACACTGCTTTGACTTCAATCATATGTCTTCCATAGCCATGTATACAAACTGGCCCCTGGAAACTTATCTGGATTGCCATATATCAGGGTACATTCTGTGCTTAGGAATAAATTAATCATGCCATAATATAGTGTTATTAGAAGCAGGTGAAGTTATATTTCTGTGATACACCACATTTAGTAATGCAATATCAAAGAACATCCATGAACAATTCTATTTCAACAATATTTGCTTCAACAGTTTCAAAGATAGTAAAGCATGATACCATTCTCTGTTCCAGGAAAAATGTTTCATATGTATGACAGCTTATCAATATCCAAACACATTTCATTTAAAGAATAAAATAATCAATAACTCATTTGTAGTGCTTGGAGTTATTCAGTATACAGTAATAACCAAATTTGAAGCAATTATTGATTAGTAATTCTACCCCACTATTGCAGTATGCAATATTTCTGGAGACTATTATAAAATTAACCTGTTGGGCCGGCCCGTGGCTCACTTGGGAGAGTGCGGTGCTGATGACACCAAGGCCCCGGGTTCGGATCCCATATAGGGATGGCCGGTTAGCTCACTAGGTGGGTGTGGTGCTGACAATACCAAGTCAAGGGTTAAGATCCCCTTACCGGTCATCTTTTTAAAAAAAAAATAAATAAATAAAATTAACCTGTGACATTCAAGATACCTTTGCTTTAAGAAATGAAAACTTAGAACATCACTCCCCCTCCACCACCAAATTCATAATCTACATGTGACAGACACATCCTAATGTGACCTCTGTGTCACATCCTTATGTAATCCTCTCCCTTGGTATGTGGATGAGATGTGTAACATGGCTTTACCCAACTGCTGTAGATTGGATGTCCCCTCAACCTCACTGAAACTTATATCCTCACTATAACTGTTGAGGGTGGGAAATCCTAAATCCTAAAAGTAGAGCCTTGAAGAGGTGTTTAGGTTGTAGGACCATGCTGTAGTGAATGGATTAAAAATGGTGGTCATGGGTGTAGTTCTGAAGGCTTTAAAAGAAGAGAACATGAGAAGTTGGCTCTCTCTACTCTGCCATTTTCTGCCACGTGAGACCCCACCACCAAGAACCTCACCAGATGTGTTCCCTAGACTTAGGACTTCCCAGCCTCCAAAACTGTAAGCAATAAATTTCATTTTCTTATAAATTACCCAGTTCCAAGTATTTTGTTATAAGCAACAGAAATGGACTAATACACTAAAAAAAATAGCAGAGGTGCAGGGATATAACTCCTGTGATTATTCTCATGAAAGACTATCCTAGCAGACTGGAATAAAACCCTCCCTCATTAGGATTAAATAAGCAAACAGCTCTGTGTGGTGTACCTATAAAGAGGCAGAAAATTTCAGGTGGCCTTCAGTTGGCAGCCAGTGAGTAACTGAGCCCTCAGGCATACATCCTCAAGGAAACAAATTCTCCCCAAACCTGAATAAGCTCAAAAGCAGAGTTCCCCAGCTGAGTCTCCAGATGAGAATGCAGCTCTGCTGACACGCTGATTGCAGCCTTCTGAAATCCTGGGCAGATGAACCCATTGAGCAGTGCCCAAACTCCTGACCCACAGAAACTGTGAGATGGTAAAAGTGTGTTTTGAGCTGATAAGTTGGTGGATATTTCTAGGGCAACCACAGAAAACTTACATTCAATATAAGTGTCCTTGAAGAGAGCAACTCCTGGTTTGGGTATTTTAGCAACCCTTTATATCACCAGTCTCACTAGTTCTGCAGTATTGTGCCCTGCCATTCTCAAGCTCCACAGCAAAGGGCAGCAAAATGTAACCAGGGAACTTGTCCACAAAGATCAGTGTTCTGCTGCAGAAGAACCATCTTTTTTATGTCTCTCTCTCTCTCTCTGTCTTTTTTTTTTTTTTTTTTTTTTTAAAGATGACCGGTAAGGGGATCTTAACCCTTAGCTTGGTGTTGTCAGCACCACGCTCAGCCAATGAGCTAACCGGCCATCCCTATATAGGATCCGAACCCGCAACCTTGGTGTTATCAGCACCGCACTCTCCCGAGTGAGCCATGGGCTGGCCCAACTGTCTTTTTTTTAAGGAGACTTTTTCAGACATGACACAGAATCCTCCTAATAAGTTACTGCACAGAGCTGGGTCATATGCTTACACCAGTAAAATCACTGAAGAAAAGTTTAGCCTGAGCTAATTCTGAAAAGCATAACCAAGATAAATCCCTGGTTTATCTGTGTATGTGTGATTAAAAAAACCCAAAACAAAACCAAAAAACAAAACAAACAACCCCCCCCCAAACCCACAAATCAAGACCACTAAAAAGTGAGAGATGGCTTATGGGTTGCCAAGCAACAGTTTGTTATCACCTCCTCCCAATTTTGCATGAAGGGATTTTGTAAAATATAACAACCCAGGGCCGGCCCAGTGGCGCACTGGATAGTGCGCCGCTTAGGAGGCGCGGCAGCGCTGCCGCCCGAGGGTTCGGATCCCACATACAGACCGGCTCCCGCTCACTGGCTGAGCGAGGCGTGGGAGCAACACCGAGGTTTGCAATCCCGTTGCCGGTCCCTGGTCCGGTGCGGGGGCAACACTGAGGGTTGCAATCCGTTGCCGGACACGGAAAAATAAGACAAAAGACAAAAAAAAAAAAAAAAAAAAAAAAAAAAAAAAAAAACCCAA